>NW_024750540.1:225000-262297 GCF_018991925.1 Homarus americanus
TGGAAGAGCAATTTCCTGGTTCGCTTTCATAACTATTACTACAACAACAACTAATAATACAACAATAACAACAAGACTGACAACTTAACTTTCTACAGAACTGACACCTCAAGACCTCCATGTTACAATCTCATAATTCTTTTTATATTATATCCAAATCTTATTTTTACGATACTTTATAAACTAATAAACCACCATTGGATATTATAAAAAAAATATATATATTATTTTTAGCTGTAAGCGTAATAATCAACAAGATGTAGTCATGTTTATGCAGTGACCTATGAATGTTAGGTCAAAGGTCAAAATGTTAGGGTAAAAAAGACTCAGGGGGTGTGACCTACCTCTCCCTGGTGTGATGATGAATTGAACAGGTGAGATAATAAAGTGACCTTGAATACCTGGGGTGAGGGGGTTAAGGGTCAAAGATGAGCACCAATGAAGGTTACAGTGACCAGGAGGGGATTAAGTGGCCAGGAGAGAAATAAAGTGGCAGAGGAAAGTAAAGTGGCCAGAGGAAAAGTAAAGTGGCCAGGAGGGGGTAAAGTGGCCAGAAGGGGACTACAGTGGCCAGCAGGGGACTACAGTGGGCAAGAGGGACTACCGTGGCCAGCAGAGGGACTACAGTGGCCAGCAGGGGGACTACAGTGGCCAGCAGAGGGACTACAGTGGCCAGCAGGGAGAGTACAGTGAGAGTGAGACAGATTAACTGACAACATCACACAATACTCAGCTACCAATGTCTCTAATTTGTAGCAAAGTGGTTAAGTTCTCCCTCCTTTCTTACACACCTCTCTCTCTCTCTCTCTCTCTCTCTCTCTCCTTTCCTCTCTTGCTCTCACTTCCTGCTTCTTTCTCCCTCCTTCTTTCCCTCTCTCTCTTTTCCTCCTTCCTTCTATCTCCCTCCTTCCCTCTCTCGCTTTCGCTCTCCTCCCCTGCTTTTCTCTCTACCTTATACCCTTTCTTCCCTCTCTCTACCTCCTTCCATTCCTCATTCTCACTTCCTACTTTCCTTTCCTTCTCTCCTCCTTCCACCTCTCCTTCCCTCCCTCAGATATAATCACGGCTCAACACCATCACCTGGTAGTGGATATACACACAAACAGACGCTAGATATTATTAATAAATGATTACCGAGAACCACACAGCTTATCCCCCGTGTCCGGATTATATACCATGAATTATTAAAACGATTATAATAGTGTTTAAGTGGATTACGAACGAGGCTAAGTGTACTCGGATAATCCAGAATTATTATGGTGAAATATTGATAATCTCTTAAGTATTGGAAAGATGGATATAAATTTAGGTGAAATATTATAGTTAACCATCGTCTTTATTACCGGCGAATCGTTTTCTTTGATGCAATTTTAGTCAGTCATTTAGTTATTCGACACTATTAGGTACTTATTCACAGCTGGGTGGACTACGGGTGCCCTGGGTGCAGACAACAACCCTTTAAAATAGGAGGCGAGCATTATATCCACTCAGCCGTCGCATCCAAGATAAAACAGTACAGGAATATATAAATTTAAAGTGTGTTCAGTACAGGTTGAGGAATAGACACATACAAAAAAATTTTCTCTCGTCGATAACGTTAAAGAAACTGTCGTCATGGCCACTGTAGTTAAAACATAAACCTCTGCACATATCAATTACTCCCCGTCACTCACTCCGGTAATGAATAAACCAAATAGGTTACATTTTATTTTTTCTCAATAAAACACCTCACAGCTTTCACTTATTTTATACCTAACACCTCATGTTAGTACGGTAAGCTTTAAACCTCAATGATTAGCCTTCGAGGATAAACCAGTTGTATCAGAAAAAAATTTCGGGAAAAAATAAACCATAAACAGACCGACAGACGGACAGACAGATAGACTGACAGATAGATAGCGGAAGGTCAAAGCGGCAGCGCCAGGAGGTGACGGAGCGCAGGTGTATTTAATTAATTAACCTGTACAGGAAGGAAGGTCATTATAAAAACTTCCTCTATTACCATAACTAACGTGTACTGTGTGTTATGATACGTTACACACACACACACACACACACACACACAGGTCAGCAGATCCTTCCTTCACACACGTTAATTCTCTCTCTCTCTCTCTCTCTCTCTCTCTCTCTCTCTCTCTCTCTCTCTCCTCCTCCTTCATTTTACTCCCATCCTCTGTTTTCTCCTACATCTCTCCCTCTTTCTCCCTCTTCCCAAACTCAACGTACATTCTCATTCCTCATCCTCCCTCTCTCTCCTTTCTTTCTTTCTTTTCCTCCCTCCCTCCCTCCCTCTTTCTCTCCTCTCATTGCATTTCACAGATCCCCACACAAATTGTCAATGGTTTGGAAGAAAGAAGAGAGAGAGAGAAAATGGGGTGATTACATTGGTGTTTTCCTCTCTCTCTGTTTACTATTGCAAACAAGCCAATCTTCTCTCTTTCCCCCTCTCTTCCTCCTTTCTTTCTTTTATTGGCTTGTCTGTCTTCATTTTTGTTGAACGGTTATTTAATTCCCTTTCTTCCTCTTTCCTGTCTTCCTATTATCTTTATTTATCTATTTATCATTTTGTATTTTGTGTCTTCTTCCGTCTCTCTCTCTCTCTCTCTCTCTCTCTCTCTTTATTGCATCTTCTGTAGGCCCTATTTGTCGAACATTTATTATAAGCGATTGCCCTTCTCTTCCCCTTCTTTCTTTCCTTCCTTTTCTTAAATTCCTTCTTTATGCCTCTATTCTAATTTCTACCTCTTCTCACATTTACCATCTTGTCTTGTTCCTCTTCTCTTTCCATGCTTTATCGAATTTTGTCTCATGTCTAACGTTTATCATTGTATCTACCCTATTCTTCTAATTTATCACTGTCTCTTCATCCTTTTTGTTTTATTAATTTATTGTATCTTCTTGTTTCTCTCTTGTGTCTATCGTCTGGGGAACAGAATTTCACTCGTGCAAAAAAAAATAATAATAAAAAAAAAAAGTCTTCCAAAATAAAATAAAAATAAAACACCTCAAAATATTGTTAATGTAAAAAAAAAAAAAAAGTAGACGGATATAAACAAGAGTAAAATACAAATAAAATCCCAGGAGTAAAGGCAGGAAAAAAAATAAAATCCCAGTTGTGTAAATACGAATTCTGGGAGAAAAAAAAAAAGCCCGCTACCTTGTGTAGATAAAACGAGACAGTATAACAAATGTGTTTTAGGTTTTTTAATTCAGGTTTATTTTTCTTGTATAATTTAATGTTTATGTTTTATATTTAAGTGGTTAGTTAAGTATAAGTGATATTAATTAATTACTTTTATATGTTTTAAGTGGATGATATAAATTATTATAATAATATCCAACAACAACAACTACGTCAACTATACCAACAACAACAACTACGTCAATTATACCAACAACAACAACAACTACGTCAACTATACCAACAACAACAACTACGTCAACTATACCAACAACAACAATAACTACGTCAACTATACCAACAACAACAACAACTGCGTCACTATACCAACAACAACAACAACTACGTCAACTATACCAACAACAACAACAACTACGTCAACTATACCAACAACAACAACAACTACGTCAACTATACAACAACAACAACTACGTCAACTATACCAACAACAACAACAACTACGTCAACTATACCAACAACAACAACAACTACGTCAACTATACCAACAACAACAACGTCAACTATACCAACAACTACGTCAACTATACCAACAACAACAACAACTACGTCAACTATACCAACAACAACATCAACTACGTCAACTATACCAACAACAAAACAACAACCACGTCAATTATACCAACAACAACAACAACTACGTCAATTATACCAACAACAACAACAACTACGTCAACTATACCAACAACAACAACAACCAGTCAACTATACCAACAACTACGTCAACTATACCAACAACAACAACAACTACGTCAACTATACCAACAACAACAACAACTACGTCAACTATACCAACAACAACTATGTCAACTATACCAACAACAACAACAACTACGTCAACTATACCAACAACTACGTCAACTATACCAACAACAACAACAACTACGTCAACTATACCAACAACAACAACAACTACGTCAATTATCACAACAACAACAACTACGTCAACTATACCAACAACAACAACAACTACGTCAACTATACCAACAACTACGTCAACTATACCAACAACAACAACAACTACGTCAACTATACCAACAACAACAACAACTACGTCAATTATACCAACAACAACAACAACTATGTCAACTATACCAACAACAACCACATCAAATAACAAACAATAATAAACAACAACAACAATTGGTCACACGAGCCACTAACAACTACAAAGATTCACACGAGCCAACACCACCACCCACAACAAACACAACAACAACAATCACACCAGCCACCACCCACAACAAACACAACAATCACACCAGCCACCACCAACAACAAACACAACAACAACAATCACACCAGCCACCACCCACAACAAACACAACAACAACAATCACACCAGTCACCACCACCAACAAACACAACAACAACAACAATCACACCAGCCACCACCCACAACAAACACAAAAACAATCACACCAGCCACCACCCACCACAAACACAACAACAACAATCACACCAGCCACCACCCACAACAAACACAACAACAACAATCACACCAGCCACCACCAACAACAAACACAACAACAACAATCACACCAGCCACCAACAACAACAAACACAACAACAACAATCACACCAGCCACCACCAACAACAACACCAACAACAACAATCACACCAGCCACCACCAACAACAACACCAACAACAACAATCACACCAGCCACCACCAACAACACACAACAACAACAATCACCAGCCACCAACAACAACAATCACACCAGCCACCACCAACAACAAACACAACAACAACAATCACACCAGCCACCACCAACAACAAACACAACAACAATCACACCAGCCACCACCAACAACAAACACAACAACAACAATCACACCAGCCACCACCAACAACAAACACAACAACAACAATCACACCAGCCACCACCAATAACAAACACAACAACAACAATCACACCAGCCACCACCAACAACAAACACAAACAACAACAATCACACCAGCCACCACCACCACCAACAAACACAACAACAACAAACACACCAGCCACCACCACCAACAAACACAACAACAACAATCACACCAGCCACCACCAACAACAACAAACACAACAACAACAATCACACCAGCCACCACCACCAACAAACACAACAACAACAATCACACCAGCCACCACCAACAACAAACACACAACAACAACAAACACACCAGCCACCACCAACAACAAACACAACAACAACAATCACACCAGCCACCACCCACAACAAACACAACAACAACAACAATCACACCAGCCACCACCAACAACAAACACAACAATCACACCAGCCACCACCAACAACAAACACAACAACAACAACAATCACACCAGCCACCACCAACAACAACAAACACAACAACAACAATCACACCAGCCACCACCAACAAACACAACAACAACAACAATCACACCAGCCACCACCAACAACAAACACAACAACAACAATCACACCAGCCACCACCAACAACAAACACAACAACAACAATCACACCAGCCACCACCAACAACAAACACAACAACAACAACAATCACACCAGCCACCACCAACAACAAACACAACAACAACAACAATCACACCAGCCACCACCCACAACAAACACAACAACAACAATCACACCAGCCACCACCAACAACAAACACAACAACAACAACAATCACACCAGCCACCACCAACAACAAACACAACAACAACAACAATCACACCAGCCACCACCAACAACAAACACAACAACAACAACAATCACACCAGCCACCACCAACAACAAACACAACAACAAACAATCACCACCACCCACAACAAACACAACAACAACAATCACACCAGCCACCCACAAGCCAACAACAACAACACACCAGCCACCACCAACAACAAACATTCACACGAACCAACAACAATCACACCAGCCACCACCAACAACACAACAACAACAACAATCACACCAGCCACCACCAACAACAAACACAACAACAACAATCACACCAGCCACCACCCACAACAAACACAACAACAACAATCACACCAGCCACCACCCACAACAAACACAACAACAATCACACCAGCCACCACCAACAACAAACACAACAACAACAATCACACCAGCCACCACCCACAACAAACACAACAACAACAATCACACCAGCCACCACCCACAACAAACACAACAACAACAATCACACCAGCCACCAACAACAACAATCACACCAGCCACCAACAACAACAAACACAACAACAATCACACCAGCCACCAACAACAACAACAATCACACCAGCCACCAACAACAACACAACAACAACAATCACACCAGCCACCCAACAACAACAACAATCACACCAGCCACCACCAACAACAATCACACCAGCCACCACCAACAACAATCACACCAGCCACCACCAACAACAAACAACACACCAACAACAACACAACACACAACAACAATCACACCAGCCACCACCAGCAACAATCACACCAGCCACCACCAACAACAAACACAACAACAACAATCACACCAGCCACCACCAACAACAATCACACGAGCCACCACCAACAACAATCACACCACCACCAACAACAAACACACCAGCCACCACCACCAACAACAAACATTCACACGAACCAACAACAATCACACCAGCCACCACCAACAACAAACACAACAACAACAATCACACGAGCCACCACCCACAACAAACACAACAACAACAATCACACCAGCCACCACCAACAACAATCACACCAGCCACCACCAACAACAATCACACCAGCCACCACCAACAACAATCACACCAGCCACCACCAACAATCACACCAGCCACCAACAACAACAATCACACCGCACCACCAACAACAATCACACCAGCCACCACCAACAACAATCACACCAGCCACCACCAACAACAATCACACCAGCCACCACCAACAACAATCACACCAGCCACCACCAACAACAATCACACCAGCCACCACCAACAACAATCACCCACCACCAACAACAAACATTCACACAGACCAACAACAATTTTCCTTTTAAAAATATTTTGACTGTCGTTGCAGTTTCTTCCTTTTTGTTTGTTTGTGATTAATGATTTAAGGTACAAGGAGAGACTCTGAGAGGGGTGAAGGGGTGGGGGAGAGATGGGGAGAGAGAGAGAATGGATGAGAGGATGGAGAGGAAGGGATGGGAGGGAGGGAGGGGGGGAGTAAGGGGGATGATGGGAGGGATGATGAGAGGGCGGGAGAAATGAGAGAGGATGGATGGATGGGAGAGAGGGATAAAGAAAGGCATAGTGGCGAATAGTAGTGAGGGAGGGTGGTGGTGGCATAGAGTAGGGGAGAGGCAAAGTAATTACCCACGAACAAAAAGTCGTAATCCGTACGTTGGGTCGGGTGTTAATAGGCGTTATTGAGAGTGAGGGAAGGGACAACTCTCCTCGGACAGGCTCGTACAAGGCAAATAGAGGGGTGATGCTTTCTGGTTTAATTCCTCCCCCGAAAAGAAATTGCCGTGTTGGCGGTTGAGAGAGAGATGAGGGCTGAAGGAAGGTGAGGTGAGAAGTGCTAAAGAGGGAGGAATGGGGGTGGAGTGTGTGTGTGTATGTTTGTGAAAGGTAAGAGTGAGAGGTGACCGAAAGGTGAGAGGGTGAGAGTGTGTAGAGAGGGGTGAGTGTAGTGAGAGGGGTGAGTGTAGTAAAGGTGAGGTATGTGGGGGGTGAGTGTAGTGAGAGGGGTGAGTGTAGTGAGTGGGGGTGAGTTAGTGATAGGTGGAGGTAGTAGGTTTAGTAGGGGGGTGAGTGTGGTGAGAGGTGAGAGTAGTGAGAGGGGTAGAAGTAGTGAGAGGGTGAGAGTGAGAGAGGGGTGAGTGTAGTAGAGGGGGTGAGAAGTGAGAGAGGGTGAGAGTAGTGAGGAGGGTGGGTGTGGTGAGAGGGGAGTGGTGTGGTGGGGTGGGGTGAGAGTAGTGAGAGGGTGAGTGTGGTGAGAGGGATGAGTGTGAGTGGTGGGGTGAGAGTGGTGAGAGGGGTGTGTGGGGGTGAGGTGAGGTGAGGAGGGTGAGGTGGTGGAGGGTGGGGAGTGGTGGGAGGGGGTGATGAGGAGTTGAGTTAGTGAGGAGGTGGGTGTGTGGTGGGAGGGGTTGAGGGAGTGGTGGGGAGGGTGAGAGTGTGGGTGTATACAGTACCACAGATTAATGAAATAAAATATAAAACACTCATTAAAACACACACACACACACAAACACCCAAAACACAACACACACACACACCACACACACACACACAAACTCCAGAGGATCATTCCGAACACTTCCTACAGAGTGTTAAGCGGAAGCCGATGGCCAGGGCAGGATACAGGGCCTACAGCCACACACCACATTTGGAGCACCAGACACTCACACCAATATAAAGAGGCTCTCAAAATTCATGGCCTTTCATAGCTACGTTGGTGCTTCACTGCCGGGGGGGGGGTTATCATCTCTCTTTTTTTCTCTCCTCTCTCTCTCTCTCTTTCTCTGTTTTACTCTCTCTCCCTCTCTTTACCTCTCTCTCTCTCTCTCTCCCCTCTCTGTTTTAACTCTCTCTCTCTCTCTCCTCTCTGTTTTCTCTCTCTCTCTCCTCTCTGTTTAACTTCTCTCTCCTTGTCTCTCTCTCTCTCTCTGTTTTACTCTCTCTCTCTTTGTTCTCTCTGTTTTAACTCTCTCTCCCTTTCTGTTTTAACTCTCTCTCTCTCCCTCTCTCTGTTTTAACTCTCTCTCTCTCTCCCTCTCTCTCTGTTTTAACTCTATCTCTCTATCTTTGTTTTAACTCTCTTTTTCTCTCAGTTTTATCTCCCTCTCGCTTTCTTCATTTTTTCCCAATCACTGACTTTGTTTCTCATTCTCTTTCTCTTCTGTGCTTCCTTCTCTCTCGCTCTCTCTCTCTGCCCCTGTGTCTCAATTTTCTTAAGGTCATTCCATTTTCCTTCTTATTCACTTGTCACTCCGCTCGTCCACTCCTCTTCCTCTTTCCTTGTTCTCTTTTCTCTTTCTTCTGACTATATTCGACATTCCTACGTTATCCTCTTGTCTTCCTTAATTGTTCCATTCTCTTCCTCTCCATCTCTCTCCTTACCTCACTCCTCATACTCCTTGTCTCCTTCACTCACCCCCGACCTTCTCCCCGTTTCTTTCTTATTCACCCCTCTCCCTCTCTCTCTCTCACCTCCACAGCCTTCCCCCTCCCTCTCTCTTTCTCTCCTATCTCCCCCTCTCACCCTTCCCTCCCTCTTTTTCCCTTATCTCTCCCTCTCTATTCTTCACCCTCTCTTTGTCACCCCTACCCTCTCACTCCTTCTCTCTCCTTCCTCTCTCTTTTCTCCCCTCCTCCATCTCTTCCTCCCCCCCCCTCCTATCTCTCTTCTCCCCCTCACGGAAACGCGTCTCATCTTGGAGATAATTATGCTAGGAACAGAGTGTACTGACGACCCAGCCATATATTACAGTGAGCGAGCCCCGACAGTCATCCTCTTGGCAAATGACATGAGCCCGTTTGTAAAGTTCATCAGCTCATTATTTCTCCGTTTTTGGGGTGTATTTCTCTCTTCTTCTTCTTCTTTATTTTCTCCTTTGTTATTATTTTTCTTCTTCTCTTCTCCCTTCTTTGTGGTTCTTCTTTTCTTCCTTTTGTTCTTCCGTCTCGTCATTTTTTTTTTATTTCTTCTCTCTTTTTGTCTCCTTCATTCTCTGAAGTTCCTTTCTCTTCTCTATTTCCTTCTTTGTTGTTATCTCTTCTTGTCTACTTCCTTGTTTTATTATTGTTCTTCCATCTCCTCCATTCTTTGTTATTCATCTTTCATTTTCGTCTCTTTCACTGTGATTATTTTTTTCGTTGTTTCCTCCTCCTTTATCTCCTCCGGTTCTGCGCCGTTTTTCTATTTTTTATTATTTTTTATTTTTTCGTCTCTCGTTCTCTACTGCTTTCTTCTAATTCTTCTTCCTTCTTCATCTTACAAGTCTCTCTTATCTCCTCTGTTTCATGTTTATTTACGATAGTTTTTCCTCCATCTATTTATTCTTTTCTCTCTTTTCTTCCATCATTCTCTACCTTCTCCAGTTCTACCTTTCTTCATTTTCTCTCTCCATCTTCTTCATTTCTATCTACTAATTATCACTCTTATTATTCCTAATTCCTCTTCTCCTACTCCTTCCCTCTATCAATCAGTTCTTGCTGCCTCTTCCATCTCCCTCTTTCTTTTTTTTTCGTTCCCTGTTCCCATCTGTCTTCTCTTCCTGCTTCCTCCTCCTTTTTTTTCCTCTCTCTTCTTACCCTTCCTCCCTATTGTCTCTCACTGTTTCTCTCTCTCACCTTGTTATCATGTTTTATTCTCAATTTCCCCTATTCCTTGTTATCACATTATCTTAACCCTCTAGCTTCGTATCACTATTTTCTCTTATCCCTCGTTATCTGTTTATTTTTCCCCTCTTACTTGTTATTCTATATCTTCTTCTATACTTGTTTATTACTTTATTTTACATACACACACACATACATACATACATACATACATACATACATACATACACGCCACTTAACAAAAAATACAAATATACAACAAATTAAATAATTTCTGATCGCCAACATAATTCTTAATTCCCGTAAAACAAACATTTCTGTAAGTCCTTAAAAATAATTATCTTCTTAAATATAATAAATTAGTTGCTCGTAATTAAAAAAATATATATAATCTAACTTATTTACAAAAGAATAATTAATTACATTTAAGGTTAATTGATATTACATTTTCTGTCATCTGTTTTAATTTTTTCTTATTTTAAATATAATTACTTAATCACATGTATAATTTATTCTGCTAAAGGTTAATTACATTTATGGCTGGGGATGGGGGGGAAGGGGAGGGTGGGGAGTAGGGGAGGATGCAGGGGAAGAGGAAGAGGAGTGTGGGAGGAGAAGGAGGAGGTAGTGTGGAGGGTGACGGGTGAGTGTGAAGGGATGGAGGGAGCACTAGTAGGAAGGAGAAAGGGGTAGCAGATGGAGAGGAAGGAGACAGTGAAGAGTGGAGGAGGAAGAAGAACGGAGGAGGAGGAAGAGGAGAAACTGGGGAAGAGGAGGGGGTCCCAAATGGAGGGGAGCAGAAGGATGGAAAAAGAAGAGGGTGATGAAAAGATGGGAAGGGGGAGGTAATAATGGAGAGAGAGAGAGAGGAGGAGAGGAAGGATGGGAGAGGAGGAGGAGGAGAGGCGGGAGGAGAAGGATGAAGAGAGGCGGGAGGAAGGAAAGGATAGAAGAGGGGGGGAGAGAGAGAGAGAGAGAGAGAGAGAGAGAGTCATCAATAAAATATGTAAATGAGTTGCCAGAGGTGATTGTATGGTTAACACGATCCAGATCCCTTTGTTTCTGCCGCTATGTATGTATGTATGTATGTATGTATGTATGTATGTATGTATGTATGTATGTATGTATGTATGTATGTATGAGGGCTAGGATTCTCAAAAGGTTGGCATCGTTAAATATTTTTCAAAGCTGTCAGGATACTGGACATCGCCTCTCAGTGTTAGTTGGCATTACACTGAGACAAATTAGCAGTACACTGAGTCAAAGAATATATATTGTTATACTGAATTAAATTAAGAGAGAATTATGTACGAGTGAATGAGTGACAATATCTCCATCAGTAAGTGAGACATATTTTCTCCGCCAGTGAATAAGTGAATGACAAAATTTCTGACAGTAAGTCGTGTATAGAGCTGAAGACGCCAATAAAAATCATTAACATTTAAACTCTTAAGAATCAGCATCCACAAGAATTTTTTCCCCCGCCAGTGTCACACGTTGAGTGTTTTTTTCCCTCTGTCATCTGATTTAATTCCCCATCTCTGTCGTTGATTTTCTTCCCCGCCCCCATCATTAACTCCTCCCAACTATCACTTTAATTTTTTCCCCCGTCACCGAGTTTTTCCCGTCCTTACTGCCATCATTAACTTCCTCCAACGTTCATGGACTTTTTTCCCCCTACCTCCGTCACCCACTTTCTTCCCCACTTCCATCATTAAACTTCCACCCTAATCACTAACTTTTTTCCCCCACCATCACTATTTTTGTCCCCCCTTCCCCTCAATGGCGTCTTTTGTACACAGTCAATATTTTAATTTGTTCGTCCTGGTTGAGTATTCAGACATGTTCAAACCCCGAGGCTATTTGTTTCCCCAGGCACCACTAGCTACACCATGTATCAACGTCAGAGTGCCACGGGGCCTGTATGGGGCCTGACTTACACCAGCACCTACTACCACCTCCAAACTCTCATCCTATTTTTATTTTTTTATTTTATTTTTTTAGCTAGAGGGAAAGTGTTGTAAAATTTATCGTTGTGTACCTTACGCAACCAGTTTTCCCGTGTACACTTTACAGGTAACACACGCACCCCGTTTTCTTACACACGTACTCCAATTTCTTACACACGCACTCCATTTTCTTACACAGCATTCCATTTTCTAACACAGCTACTCCGTTTTCTTTACTGACGCTCCATTTTTCTTACACACGCACTCCATTTTCTTACACAGCATTCCATTTTCTAACACAGCTACTCCGTTTTCTTTACACACGGCAATGTATTTAATTTTTTCACAATTATCAGCATTATGTTCTCATTGCACGAGACACAGACGCAGATAATTTTCCTTGTAAACATATAGAAGAGATCTAACTCATTCTAGTCTTTACTTCAAACTCACCAGCATGTAAAGCAAAATGGATGTTGTAATTTATTGTACATTCGATACGAGGTTGTATCCCATTTTCCTTGTAAATAGTGGATAGTGATGCAATCTATCGACCAAATGCAACATGCACCACACCCCTATATTCCTTGTGAAAAGATAAAATGCTAAAATTTATTGTATGTAAGAGCCATTTGGTACCTATTTTGCTTTTGTTTTTGTTTTAGTGAGGGCTGTTGAAGCTAACTGTACACATCTCGTTTTCTATGTAAAAAGGGTTTGAGATTTTTGCAACACACACACACACACACACACACACACACACACACACACACATACCCTAATAAATTAGACTTGCAAACCAAATCTTCAAACTAGCCAATAATTCCTTACACTTGGATGAATAATTTACTTATAGAAACTTTATAAGTCTTAAACCTAACCCGAAAAAGCAAGGTCTTTCAGTAAACCAAAAATAGAGTCTTTTAAGTTGCCACGAAAAAATTGGGTCTTTTAGTTAACTCTGAAAAATAAAGTATTTGTAGTTAACCCAACAAAGTCAAGTCGTTTAAAGATACCCGGACAAGTGAGGTCAACATTCACTCACTGCCCTAATTTATTACCCTAACTACCGTATCCCAACCACTATTTCTAATAAGTTTAATAAAAATAAATAAATCACCCCTAAAAAAAAAATCTAAAATCTCTCAGCAATTCCAAAGACAACTTACTGTGGCGTATATTGGGACCTGTGGCGTATATTGGGACCTTTGGCGTATATTGGGACCTGTGGTGTATATTGGGACCTTTGGCGTATATTGGGACCTGTCATGTATATTGGACCTGCGGTATATAATGGGACCACTGACATATATCGAAACACCTGACATATATCGAAACATCTGACATATATCGATAGATCTGACACATATCGAAACACCTGACATATATCGAAACACCTGACATATATCGAAACACCTGACATATATCGAAACACCTGACATATATCGATAGAGCTGACATATATCGAAACACCTGACATATATCGATAGAGCTGACATATATCGAAACACCTGACATATATCGATAGAGCTGACATATATCGAAACCTCTGACATATATCGAAACATCTGGCACATATCGAAACACCTGCCATATATCGATAGAGCTGACATATATCGAAACATCTGACATATATCGAAACTTCACATATATCGAAACACCTGACATCTATCGAAACCTCTGGCATTTATAGAAACCTCTGGCATTTATCGAAACCTCTGGCATTTATAGAAACCTCTGGCATTTATCGAAACCTCTGGCATTTATCGAAACCTCTGGCATTTATAGAAACCTCTGGCATTTATAGAAACCCTCTCCGTATTAGACCCGAGGAGCATCAATGGGGTGTGGTAGTGGCGGCGGCGGGACACATCTGGGAGGAATGGTATCACACACCCATCGTAATAGGGTCGGATCCCGTGCCTAAGGGAATCGGACCGTGTTGTGACCGCCACCAGCTGTCGGGTCTTGATCTTATTCACGAGCTAATACGGACCCACCAGTACTTACCCATGTATTGGACGGAAGAGATGAAGAATGTGTGTGTGTGTGTGTGTGTGTGTGTGTGAATTTGCTTTTATTTCGATTGTGTTTTGTTTTAGATTGTGTTATTTATATTTTGTTTATTTATGTGTATGTAGTTATTGGTGTACTTATATTTTTGGGGTTGAGATTCCTATGTGGGCGTTTCAAGAAATAGGCGTGTGTTTGTGTGCCTACGTGTATGTGTATGTATGTGTGTGTATGTGTGTGTGTGTGCTAAAAAAATAAATAAAACAATCAGGTAAAAACGTAAATTATTTCATTATCTCACCTCCTAACAAACTTTAGATCGAGACCAAATTCGTTCATTATCCCTCACCGTGTTTCCTCCCTTCCTACCTAAACCTTAATGTTCGCCGCTGTTGTTTTGCTTGTCGCGTTTTCCACGGCATAATCCGAGCGAATCCGCGTTATGTTCGACTTCACTGTGACGTCACGCTCGGTATTTCTTGCGGTTATTGCTCAACAACTGTGGCGGTTAGTTGCGCTTTGTTGATTAAGTTCTCGTGGTGGTGGTGGTGGTTGGCTGTAATAGCCCGGTTTCTTTAGTGGCACTTGCTCTTGGCTATTGGTGAGATACATAATAATAATAATAATGATAATAATAATAATAATAATAATAATAATAATAATAATAATAATGATAATGATAATGATAATGATAATGATAATAATAATAATAATAATAATAATAATAATAATAATAATAATAATAATACCAGCAACAACAATAATAATAATAATAACAATACTACTACTACTACTAATAATAATAATAATAACATTAATAATAAGAATAAGAATAAAAAGAATAAAATAACAATAAGAAGATGATGATGATGATGGTGATAATGATGATGATGATGATGATGACGAAGAAGAAAATAAGATCAACATTCTCGGAGTAAAAGATGGAAATACAGAGGAAGAGAAGACATGGCAGAAGGAGGGTAAACAAGGAATAAGTTAGAGAAGGAAAGCAGAGGAAGTGGAAAACAAAGAGATAGAGGAGAGGAGGAGGAAGAATGAGGGATTAAGAAGACTTGGAAGGTGAAATTAGAAAATGAGAGAGAGAGAGAGAGAGAGAGAGAGAGAGAGAGGAAAACGAACGAGATTTATGGATGCCAAAAACATAAAAGGCGTAAAGGGAGAAAAAAAAAAGAGATTAATAAAATAAGAAAAATATAAATAAATACAAATAAAGAACAAGGAAAAAAGGTTAATAGGAAAAAAATATGAACCGAAAAAGGTAAAGGGGAGAGACAGAGGTGGGAAAGAAAGGTCGTTTGCTCCCTCTTCCACAAACTACACACTTATTCTGTCTTTCCTGTGGTCATATTTTTCATTTTATATTCTTCCTTTACCGACATCTGTTCTCGAGTTTTTCCGTTCCTCATACTTATTAAGGGACTTCCGAGACTTCCTCAACTCGTATACAATAGTCCCCCCCCCCCTTCTACTCGGCGATATCTTCATTTTCTTTGTCCAATCTACCTCAGCTTCTCATTTTCTTGGTTTACTCTATATAAACAGAGCGTTTTCTTTTGTTTTAACTGTCTCACTCACTCAATACCCCATTTGCTTTGTTTATCCTGCTTATGTACCTATTATCTTCTATAGGTGTTTCAGTGTGGGTTGTATAAATGTAGTAATTAATAATATTACCTTCATACTAATTACAGTAATTAGCTAAACTTTTCGTACACATGTGTTGTATAATATAGTGAAATGGTTAGATACGTTTCCTTATTTTTTTGTAACAATTCAACATATAAACTGTCGTGATAATGGAATACGTTAAAGTTTTTTGGATGTCATAATGTTTTCATGTAATGCATTGTTAATTTTAATGTGATAGTAAGTTAATATGTTATTAAAGTTTTGTTAATTCGCCTACCAGTTACCATATTAACACGTTATGTTAATATATAAGTAAACATTCTAGTAATTGCTTATATTTGTGTGTTAATGTTAACATAATAATATTTTAAGTAAATATTATCATAATTGCTTACATTCATGTGTTAGTTAATTTGTTGTTAATGTATATTACTGAAATAAGTTAACATGTAATACGTCGTTCATGTGTAAATAATCCTACAAATTAACATGTTATTGTTGCGTTAATGTTCATACTGAAATAAGTTACCACATATTACCTCGTCCATATGTTAATACTATAAAATTAACATTTTGATATTTTTCCAGGTAAATTCACTACTAACTCCGTAATGGCAGGAAATAATTAAGGATTCCGACTATGAAGATTTCCTTTCACTTTTCCTCACCGCTAATGTCTGTCTGCTTACAACATCCCTCCTGTGGTTGTTAAGCCTTCCCTTTGTGCTAGCTGTTGCCTTATGTTAGTAATGTCCTTTCTCACTGTGCTTGTAATGTCTCACACCTGTACTCTCAATGCCCCACACCTTGTGCTTGTAATGTCCCACACCTTGTGTGTTTAGCAGTGGCCTTGTGCTTATAATGCTCTTAGGACCACTTAATACCGCTGTCTTTTAATGTATTCTCTCCTCTGTGCCAATACACACTACCGTCCAGTATTATAGAGGAAATGAGTCTGTATCGTGCATTACTCGCTCTTTGTAATGACATATTGTGGCTAACTATATCTCGTGGTGATTGTATTCTGCCTGTCTAAATTCATGTCTAATTTATTATGTCTAAAACGGTGCCTCTTGTATTCTGCCTGTCTAAAACGGTGCCTATTGTATTCTGCCTGTCTAAAACGGTGCCTATTGTATTCTGCCTGTCTAAAACGGTGCCTATTGTATTCTGCCTGTCTAAAACGGTGCCTATTGTATTCTGCCTGTCTAAAACGGTGCCTATTGTATTCTGCCTGTCTAAAACGGTGCCTATTGTATTCTGCCTGTCTAAAACGGTGTCTATTGTATTCTGTTTCTATTGTACAGTATTTTTGTCTTAATCGATGGCTATAGAATTCTACCTTCACTCTACAGTATAATACTCTATTGTAGTGATTGTATTTTTCTTGTCGTGAACGGAAGCTATTGGATTCTACCTTGATACTTCCGAGTGCTCTGAAATTCAAGCCAATCAGAACTCGATATACACGGCGTGGGGGGGGGGGGTTATAGTGACACAGTTGCCAAGTGTTTATTATATTTGGTATACTGTAAATGCATGTACTGTTAGGAGTTATGTATTATTTACTGAAAACACAAAACATAATATTTTTAAATCTTGCACATTAATATATATTTATTTCAATTATAAATCCTACATATGGCGTGAACAAACTGAAATAATTCCAACTTTTTTTTTAATCGGTGTGGAGAGCGTGTCTGATTCAACGTCATGGCCAGCGACTACGACTTAAGAGAAATGAATTTATATCTAAAAGTTTATTGAAATACATATTCTGACGTAAGAGAAAAATTGATAATGGTGATCTACGGTAAAAGACTTGTTGGTACTGTATATAAAAAGTGGTGAACGAAAACGAACAATTAGTACAACTAGCTGCGGCAGGCCAGACATGGTGTACACTGTTAGTTCAAAATGACTTACTTTAGCACACATACATGAGGAACATACACGTCGCTCTTTGTTAATAAATGTTGTCCTCTCGCCCACCGACCTTCCGTTAACTGGAAGGTCCGAATCATATTTAACCACATTTGGCCTAAACGTCTGGCAGCTCAACAATAAACGAGTCATTCAGTCAAACATATTTTGTACAGACCTATTTGACGGCTGTTTGACGGACAAAAATATATACAATTTGGTCATTAAACAAACCGTGGCTGTATTTAGATACGTAGTGTATTGTGTTAACTGAAAGCAGCGTGTTATATCAGTACATTCAAAATAACTATATTTACAAAGTGTACAACCACCACTAATGTACTCAAACTTACTGTACTCAGATCTCGCGTATTTCCACAACTGTGTATTTCACCACACTATTAATTTTCCTAAACAAATCAGATAATTAAATGTTGACGTTTTCCTATAAAAAAAATACTAGTTTCTGTAATAATTAAACGTAGCTTCACTGATTAACAAAGATGATTCCTAGGACCAAGACGCCAGAATCTATTCTTTTAGACCCAAACAAAAGCAGCTATGGTTCACTTGCTGAATAATAGTGAATAAACTAAAACCTTAAGTGATAAACAGTTAAGTCAAAAGCTTATTTCTGAAACAATAGCGAATAGAAGAACGTCTATTTATGTTCAACAACAGAAATCAAAATAAAATCTATCATGAGTGAAGTAATATGACTGACACACGAGTATATATTTCAAGTGAAATAAATCGATTTTACTCAGAATGAAACCTTATGAAACAAAAATTTTATCTCTGAAACAAGAAATTTTTTTTATTCAACATGGCACAATAAGCAACACTGACTCATTCTAATCAAAACAGTAAAGCAACTACAATCAATCAATCAATCAATTAAAGGTACCAGAGCCAGGTGTGAGGGTTGGTAACCGCAGCCCACCACACCGAGCGTCTTTGGGCTGTCTTTTCTAATCCTCCCAGATTAATTTACAATCATTCAGCCCAATCACTGTCTTGCCTTGCCCTTCCTACATTCCATAATCTTACCCATTAATATCTCTTCCGTTATTTCTTACCTAAAATATCTCTTCCGTTATTTCTTACCTAAAATATCTCTTCCATTTATATACTCCCTTACCTAAAAAAAAATCCCTATTTTTCCCTTATTACCTAAAAATATCTCTTTTCAATCCTACACTTCCTTCCTAAAACCCTTCTTTCTTCCTTAAACTTAAAACCCTAAAATTTCTTCCCTAAACATAAACCACATAAACTCAATTTCTTCCCTAAGCTTAAAACCCTAAAATCTCTCCTTTCCTTCTAATCTGTTTCTTCCGTAATCCTCTGTCGCAATTCGATTTCTTTTTCTCTACCTTATCATTACTTCCCCTCCCCTCCTCTCTTGTGTTTCTTCCCCTCCTCTCTCTCTTTCCTTCCCTGTCTCCCTTCCTCCCCTTCCTCACCCTCGTCTATTCTTCCCTCTCTGTTCTCTCCTCTTTCCATCCTTTTTCCTCTTTCTTCTTCCTCCTCCTCTGATCCCTTTCCCCTTCCCTATACGTCTCTCATGTAGTCTCCTTCTCGGATATTCCTCTTTCCTTTACTCTTCCTTCTCGGATATTCCTCTTTCTTTTACTCTTCCTTCTCTTCCACACTTCCTTTCCTCTTCATCCCCTCTCCTTTCTCCCATACTCCTTTCCCTTCCTTCATTCTTCCTTCTCTCAGTCCCATCCCCTCCCTTTCTTCCATCTCCCCCAATGTTTCTCCTCTTTCCAATACCCACCCATCCCTCCCTCCCTCATTTCTCTCATCCCTTCCATTCATCCTCTTTCCATTAACTCAATACGCTGGAGAGCTTCAAACATACTGTAGGCTGAATGGATATATGAGCGATGGGTGTTGGGTGTAAACGGGACTGCCCAGTATGGACCAATAGGCCTGCTGCAGTTTCCTCCATTCTCATGTTCTTATCATAAGGCAGACTATGGCAACGTAGTCACGGGGTATCGGGTCTACCTGTCCCCTCCAATTAGCCTGATCATTTTTGTCAACCATCATCTGTCAGGTGGACGAGTTTCTCTGTCTTTCTTTGCTGTTCTTTCCTTCGGTAGTGATGATGCTATTGTCTATCTGTCTGTCTGTCTGTGTTTTTTTATTCCAAATGTGGAAGGAATTATTGATGAAATGATCTTAGAGATTTGGGGTTCCTGTGTTGACATTAATGTGTGGTGGTGGTAGTGGTAGTAATAGTGATGGTAGTAATAGTGGTGGTAGTGGTAGTGCTGGTAGTGGTAGTAATAGTGGGGCTAGCAGTAGTGGTAGTAATAGTGGTGGTAGTGGTAGTAATAGTGATGGTACAGTAGTAATAGTAGTGATGGTACAGTAGTAATAGTGGTGGTAGTAGTGGTAGTAATAGTGGTGGTACAGTAGTAATAGTGGTGGTACAGTAGTAATAGTGGTGGTAGTAGTGGTAGTAATAGTGAGGGTAGTCACGGGCCTCCCAGGAAGGGGGCAAAGGGGGAACTCCTCCCACCCCCGGAAATGATAAACCTGTTTTTTTTTAACCACTCGACTTAAGTTTGTGCAGTTACAACTTTTCTCTCATATTCACTTCACATTGGCAGATAACTTAATAAATTAATATTCAGTATTACTACACGTCGGCAAGTTTGTCAGGTGACTACTTATAATGTCTAGATAGATGGTGTATCCTGTAGCTAAATATAGAAACACGTCCCACTAACAAGTTTAGTTACTTGTGTTACCTCGGTAGCTCCTTGGTTAATAAGCATGACAGTTATCACTCAGGTCATCAAAAAAAATCGACTGTCTTACCAACGTCCCCTGAGCCCTGACACAGCGTGATCGGGGTCAACCTGCTGCAGGTATTAACACACACAAGTATCAGCGTCACACGACCAGGTTGTGGCAGGGGTCAGCCTGATCAGTCACTCAGTTTGGGGAGGCATCACACTGTACACTTGCGGATTTACTTTACTGGACGACTTCACATGATAAGTAATAAAACAAATCAAACAAACAAATTCTGTAAACCAGCGTTAAGGTTTATTATGTTAAGAGCCGTGTTTAATACTAAACTACTCGGTGCATTTTTCTTACTGATCACTTACTGAAAATCGCATTTTCAGGTTAATAATTGCAAAATAATAATATTTAAAAAAAATACAAATAAAGTTCTTCAATAATAGTTATGTACTTTGTAAAAAAAATATAAACAACTTAACAAGTAATATAGTGTTATGAAGTAAATCTCCGGTACTTAATCACCCCTTGAGGTATATAATTAACGGCTCAATAACAAGACAGAAATAACAACAGCCGCGTCAATACCCGAGAGAACCCAAACAACAACTGAGGAAAATAACAAACCCTCGCCATCGTTCAAACACCGTCGTATATTATTTATCTGCCGACCTTAAAAAGTCTGTAGGTAAATAAACCATCGCCTCCGTTATTTAAAAATGAGAGAAAAGTAACACTCTCTCTCTCTCTCTCTCTCTCTCTCTCTCTCTCTCACTCTCTCTCCATTAAACATACGGACACATTACCAACACGTGTATAGACAACAGTTCAATCTTACTCTTATCACCCACAGCGGCGTACTGTGTAGCCTTGTGGCGTGTCCTTCATCCCTGGATTATGTCTTTACCTTCTCCCCTCCCCCCTTGGGAAAAAAACTCTGCGGATGCCCATGGTGGTAGGAGAAGTGGTGGTGGAGACAAAAGTAGTAGTGGTAGTAGTAGTAGTAGTAGTAGTGTTGGTGACGGTACTAGTAATAGTAGTAGTGTTGGTGATGATACTAGTAGTGGTGGTGGTGTTGATTCTAGTAATAGTGGTGGCAAGAGCGGAAGTGGTGGCAAGAGTGGTAGTGGTGGCAGCAGAAACGACAGCGGTGATGGTAATAATGGTAGTGGTGGCAGTAGTATTCTGCGGCAGCGATGCGTTAAGCTGTGCCGCGTCACCACCACCACCACCACCACCGTCACCACCACCACCACTACACATTAACATACAAAGCAGCGGAGATAATAATAATATATACGCGTGTAGGAGACCGGCCAGATAATGGCATTAATCCCACAAGACTCGTCCGTAGTCGGCCCCCGTCCCCGAATCATCCCCAACCCTCCTCTACCAACCCCTCCTCCCCCTCCCTGATAACTTTTTGCCACTCCTGAATTGAATTTGCTATTTACATATGAGCAACGGGCGGCCTGGGGATAATGCGGCCAGAAACAACCCTCTCGTTACAACTTCAAATTGAGGCCTTTTCGCCCACCAGCATTCTGCTAACTTTTGGTGTGGCGCAGCCCGTCTGTTTTATGGACAAGAGGGGGGTGCAGGGAGGGTGGGTTGATTAGGTAGGTGGGTGGTGGGGTTGGTGAGGTGGTTAGGGGGGTAGTGGGTGAGGTGAGGTGTCTGGAGGGTTGGTAAGGTGAGGCGGGTCGATGAGGTTGGTTGGGGGTGAGTGAGGTGAGATGAGGATGGGTGAGGTGGGTGGTTATGGGGGTGAGGTGGGTGGGATGGGTGAGGTAGGTTGTTGGGGTGAGGCGAGGTGAAGGGATTAAGGGTGAGTGGGGTGGGTTGACTGGTTAATTGGTAGTTGAAGTAGGTAGTAGCGTGGTGGGTGGTTTAATGAATGGTGTTCAGGTGAGTGAGTGAGTGGGTAGTGTCTAGGTGGGTGGTTGAGTGGGTAGTGTCTAGGTGGGTGGTTGAGTGGGTAGTGTCTAGGTGGGTGGTTGAGTGGGTAGTGTCTAGGTGGGTAGTAGTGAGTGTCTAGGTGGGTAGTGTCTAGGTGGGTGGTTGAGTGGGTAGTGTCTAGGTGGGTGGTTGGAGTGGGTAGTGTCTAGGTGGGTGGTTGAGTGGGTAGTGTCTAGGTGGGTGGTTGAGTGGGTAGTGTCTAGGTGGGTGGTTGAGTGGGTAGTGTCTAGGTGGTTAAATAGGAGGGAGAGTATTTATAATAGATTGAATGGATAGAGAGATAGTGTAGATGAACAGATAGTAGGTGGCTAGATAGATAGACGAATAGAATAGGTCAGATAGAAATGATGGAGAGATAAAGTAGATGGATAGATGAACAGATAGTAGGTGGATAGATAGATAGACGAATAGAATAGGTCAGATAGAAATGATGGAGAGATAAAGTAGATGGATAGAGTAGATGGATTGGGTTAATGAATAGGGTAGATTTTTCTTTTACAGGCATTAGCCAATCCAGGTACAGTTCACTGACCCACATCGGGGACTGGGGGGGAGATAATATAACAATAATATAACAATAATGATAATAATAATAAGGTAATAATAATAAATAATAAATATAGTAGATGAATGGAGTAGGTGGATAACCGAACCGAACCTGATCTGACCTGACCTGACCTCATGAGACACAAGGAAGGCACATGACCTACTGAATACCGACTTGGCACTGTCTCAAGGCACTATCCTAACCCCTGACTTCCCAACACACCCAACTTATACTAGTACTTTCTGAAACCTTAACACCTTAACACACCTCCACACACCTTAGTACACCTCCACACACCTTAGTACACCTTTACACACCTTAGTACACCTTTAACATAACCTGCCACATATCGACACAATTTAACACACATATCCAGGTTTCTTCTATCCCGCACACTTCATTCTTCTACTACTTCTCCTCTTCCTTGTTATTGTTCTCTCTCTCTCTCTCTCTCTCTCTCTTTTCAATTTAAATCCCTAATTTTCTCCATCTTTCCCTTTCTATCCAACTTTCTCCCCCTGTCCTTTTCTATCTCCCTTTCTTAAATTTGTTCGCTACTTCTCCCTCTCTCTTTGCTTAGTATTTCCGTCTTAAACTTACCTACAGTTATTTTGATAACGTCCCTTCCTTCCTTACCCTCCCTCCCTCCCTCTCTTCACTACCTCCCTTCCCTGTACTCTTTTCTCGATCCTCTCTCCCTTGCTTCATACCCTCTCCTTCCTTCCCTTTCTCCCTCCCTCCTTACCATCCCTGTTCTATCCCCTCTCTTTTTCCCTCCCTCTCTTTTTATCTTTCTCCCTCCCTCTACCTTTCCCTCTCTATCTCTCCCTACCATCCTAACCCCCTTCCTCTCTCTACCTATACCCATCTCTCCTCCCTCCCTCCTCCCTCCCCCTGTTATCTAAATACCTCAACTTTATAGCCCAAGTGTCCGTGACAGAGGCGGTCATTATTGTTATCACCACAGGGCGTACGGGGTCACGGGGTCACGCTGTCTCCCGCTCTGACTCTTCTTATGAGATAACAGCTGGTCTCATTAGCTGGTCGGGAGACGTGCCCACGGCCCTATCTCACCGTGTCTCACTAACAATGTACACAATTATCTCTTCTCCTCTCTCATTGTTTTTTTTTGTATGCGTGTTATCCCTCTCTCTCTCTCTCTCTCTCTCTCTCTCTCTCATATTTAAAGTCTTTATGTTTCGTGAGGGTTTTACTGTCTGTGTCTGTCTCTCTCTCCTGCTTCCGTATTTATCACTATATTCCTTTTCTTCTATTCCACCCTTAATTTTCTCCTTTCTCTCTCGTCTTTTTCTTCTACTTCATTGTTTAATATCGATATTGAAACCGTTTATTTAGCCAGAAGAACACAGATACAGAGTCGATAAAAATAATAATATTAACATGGCTGAGCCAGTTGACAGCCTGAGCTCTCTTGTAGGCACCTGATGTATACTGTACATTTATCTCAAGGAAGTATTACGGGACATTTAGTATCATCTGGAAAAGTACACAAAGCATGGTGGTGATATGAACATCTCAGACTGTTACCACGGTTATCACTTCGATATTTATTTATTTTATTTTATTATTTTTTCATTTATTTATTTATTTGTTTACATTACATTATAAGTATACACATACTTTCCAGTGGAGTTGACATACATAAATATGATAAGGGAGGGAAGCAGTACAACATGGGTTGTATTAAGGTGGAACAAGAGGACAGAGGTGTCAGTATTTTGTCTAATTGTCAAATATATTTATTGCAATGGTAATTTCTATCCATCTACATGACAATTTCTGATAAAATGGTTTTAGTGGTACACTAAAAAAGGTATATAAAGTAGGCATTGCAAAAATATTAATACTTAGACAATAGATATTTTTTAAGAGATGATTTAAAGGAAGGGAGAGTAGTCTTTGCTGGGATGGGTGGGGGTAAGTTGTTCCACACCTTCACACCGTGATATTGTGTGGAGGTCTGGGACTGAGAGGAGCGCATAGGGGGTGGTCTTAGTAGCTCTGGGTGCCTTAAGTTGTATCTTTGATTATTCCGGAACTGGAAATAATTATCGTCAACCAAGTGATTGACAGATTTATAAACAAATGGGACACAGCAGTAGGTGTTAATATCCTCGAATTTTACCATTTTCAATATAGCAAATTGTTCGATAGTGTGATCAGTTTATGTCTCTTATTGCTCTTTTATTTTTTCTTCTTTCGTTAACTTTCTTTATCTCTATATATTTTAATTTCTTATATTCTATCCATAATATTTCCTCTCTCTCTCTCTCTCTCTTTATTTCTCGTTCTTTTTCACCTTTTCTCCACATTTATCTTCAATATTAGTCACGTGATATATAAAACCTATAAACCTTCATTATATAGTTCATCATGTCCATTATATGTCCATTATATAAACGTACCTTTCCTATATTTCTTTTAATGGGGCATTTGTACGACACAAGCCTTTTAAGGTAATGAATATACAATACGTTTTCTTTTACACACACACACACACACACACGCTAGCGCGCGCACGCACATACATGCATTGTAACTCGCCATTTAAATTTTTCTCGTCTCATTTATTTGTGTGCGTGTGCGTGTGTGTGTGTGTGTGTGTGTGTGCGCGTGCGCGGGTGTGTGTGTGTGTGTGTGTGTGTGTGTGTGTGTGTGTGTGTGTGTGTGTGTGCATGCGCGCGCGCGGGTGTGTGTATGTGTGTTCCCTAACGTCATTTCAACCTTCGACTCCTAACGACCTACAGGTGATAATTGTGGTTGGGGACTGTGGATGGTAGTGATGGTGGTGGTAGTTGTGGTAGGCTATACAACCTTCCCCCCTTCCACGAGATTATCCCCAACAACACCTCCCCACCTGAACAACAAACCCCCATACCAGACCCCATAACAACCCTACCCGAACAACATCTCCCCCCACACCCCCCCCCCATCAAGGTCACCACTAGTGCCTCCTGGTAACAACTGCCTGTACCACTTATCACACACAGTAAACATAACGCGTTACCAATGAATGACAAATATAAATTGTAACACCAGGAATACGATAAGAAACTCAAACCTGAACAAGTATAGTTCTGGGCGTAGAACTACAAGGACCTCATAGGTTCTGTTAGGATATGTAGTTAGTCTGAGAGCAGTTAGGGGGTCTTCCAGGTGAGACAACAGTTAGGGGCCCTCAAGGTGAGACAACAGTTAGGGGCCCTCAAGGTGAGACAACAGTTAGGGGTCCTCCAGGTGAGACAATAGTTAGGGGCCCTCCAGGTGAGACAACAGTTAGGGGCCCTCCAGGTGAGACAACAGTTATGGGCCCTCCAGGTGAGACAATAGTTAGGGGCCCTCCAGGTGAGACAACAGTTAGGGGGTCCTCCAGGTGTGGCTAAATAGTTAGGTCCCTCCAGGAGACAACAGCTAGGGGCCCTCCAGGTGAGACAACAGTTATGGGTCCCAGGTGAGACAATAATTAGGGCCTCCAGGTGAGACAATAGTTAGGGGCCCTCCAGGTGAGACAACAGTTAGGGGCCCTCAAGGTGAGACAACAGTTAGGGGTCCTCCAGGTGAGACAATAATTAGGGGCCCTCCAGGTGAGACAACAGTTAGGGGCCCTCCAGGTGAGACAACAGTTAGGGGCCCTCCAAGTTAGAGTCATTCACACGAAGAGTTGACAGAACATTTATGGAGGTGTGACACTTATCCCAAACAAAGTTGTCAGATTAGGGAGGAACCCGGGGGGAAAAGTAAGCCTCACTCCCTCATGACCACAGTCCAGGTGGAACGAACACCCAGAAGCGAGGTGGATATGGTGGTCAAATTGCAACATTAACCTCCTCTTCCCCACGTTGGCACTAACCATTACGCATATTATCACTTAGTTTTAATTGTTACTTGTTACATAACAAGACCAGACCAAGAATCAAATATTGCAATGGTTATTACAACAAGGTGAGTGAGGAAGCAAGGAGAAATGGCTGACCCAACTTGTTGAACAATAAGGATGTTTGAATCTTCCTGGAAAATCCTAAAGTGAAATATTTGGTGGAAAAATACAAACCCAAGACCAAGCCTGTTAGTTCAAGAACAAGCAGGAAACCTTTATACATGAACCAAGCGGCACTTGCCAAAGTTAAGAAGAAATTTCAGAGTTTCAAGAGATGGGTCTTCACTAATGACGACCAGGACAGAAAGATGTACGTTAGCTGCAGAGACCAAACTAAGTCAGAGTGTAGAAGAGAAGAGAGAGATATTTCCAGCAGCAAGTTTGGTTGTAGTAAATCTGGGTCTTGTAGATGGTAGCTAAGAGGACTCGGATCAGGACATTGAAACAGTTCGATACAGCATAACAACAACCGGGGCCTTGAGGACTCCGCCGACCCAAACACAACAGCTGTAGTCTAGTATAGTTAGAGGGGGGGGTCACTTGTTCATACCTGGCCCCTCACACCTTCACTGACAGGGCAGGGACAGTGGACATTGACAGAGATCTCAGTGTCCAAACATCCATAACTTTTCCCACACCCCCCACCCCACACACACACACAACACCACACCCACCAATACACATACGAGTATACCCCACCCACACCCCACACACATACACACACCACACCCACCAATACATACGAGTACACCCTCACCCACCCCCCCACACACACACACACACACCAATTCGACTCAGAAACTTTTGCCTATTAGCCATAAACACTGATAGCAGGGGATAATGGCACGAGAAGCAGAGAACACAATAGTTACAATAAATATTACCACAACGAGAACCACAAGCAAGACTTCCTTCCTGGGGTAAAAACTTTTGTTACATTCTATGACTTTTGGGGGTAGCGAGAGAGAGAGAGAAGACTGTCCTGGGATAAAAAAAAAGGACTTTTGTTTGGATGATATTTTTTGGGGGTTAGAGAATTGTTTTGTATATATTTATTACTTTGGGTATGAAAGTTTATTTAATCTGTATGGTTTGAGGGTAAGGAAGTTTTATTGTGTAGTTTTATTACTAATGAAAGTTGATGATATATTTTCTATGATTTTAGGTAAGAGAATTGTTAAATAATTTGACTACTTTAGGTGAAAATGTATTGATACTTTTTGATTTGTGGTTAGATAATTGATTTCTGTCTGTATATTTGTTAGTGGAATAACATTTGTATATTTGGGTAACTAAGACTATGTATGAATTATGTATATAGTGTACAGTATGTATGCCATTTAAATCTATGTATAGGTATAGCAAGCGTATACCTGCGAAGTCCAATAGGTACAAAAACACTACCATACTATAATATAATATGGCAGCGTTATCTATTATATACAGAGCATATAAAAACTTAGTATATCTACTCTGTATGACTGACAAAGTTTCTTTACTTTCAGTAACTGGGTACCGGAAAAGTTCACATACTTCCAAGTGCAGAGAAATATGTTTACTATTGAGTAACAAGATTTGTCCTTGAGAGAGAAACTATATATACTATATTATTTTGGTTATCATGTCCAAGAAAAAGGTAAGTGAATATTTAGTAGTTTTCATTAGGACAAAAGTTTATATGGTAGTAAAGGAAACACAGAGGCAGAGAGGTAACAATACTAAGGAAAAGTTCGTCTACTTTGTCATTCGGAGCAATAAGTAACTAGGAAAAGTTGATATACTTTTTGTGACTATAGGTAAAAAGTAAAGGGGAAAATTCGTCCATTTACTATTGTATTTGAGGGAAATTAATGGTTTACTTCCCAATTTGTTTTGGGAAAAGTTTGCATATACTTTCTATAAAACGTTTCTTTAACTTCCATGTTATTTTATCGTGGGGGTGGGGGTGGAGGGGGGGTGAAGTTTAAATACTTTATATGACGCGAGGAAAGCTTGTCAACGAGTGATAAAAATGTTTGTATACTTTCTATAAAACGAACTAAATTTATATATTCCACTATAAAACTTTCTGGTACACTTTTTATGCCTAACAAGTTTGAATAATTTCCATGACTGAACAATTACGCGAGGTATACTTTCTACAAATAACATAAACTTTCTATACTTTCTATGATTTGAGGTAAGCAAGGCAGGGCTGAGTGGCTGTAGGCAGGTTGGTATTTTTCTTAGATCCTACTTTTAAGGTTGCAACTTTGAGTGCAAGAAGAGCTGCCGGAGTCATGTTACACGGAGTTGCATGCAAACAGGAGGTTAGTGTAGGAGAGGAGGAGGAGGAGGAGGAGAAGGAGGGTGAGAGGGAGGAGGAGAAGGAGGGAGAGAGGGAGGGGAGAGGACGAGGATGTGGGAGAGACAGAGAGGGAGGCGAGGGAAGGGGGTGAGGGAATTACGGAAGGAAGGTAAAGGGAGCAATAAAAATAATGAGGAGAATGAAGTGGAACAAGAAAGACAATTAGAGAGAGAGAGAGAGAGAGAGAGAGAGAGAGAATATAATGAAGAACTGAATAATAAAAAATGAAATCACAAATACCGAAGAAAAACAATGAAAGAAAGAAAGAAAGAAAGAAAGAAAGAAAGAAAGAAAGAAAGGAAAAGCAGAAGGAAATGGAGAAAGGTCAATGCAAAAAGGATAAAAGAACAATAAGAAAAACTCGAGAAAGACAAGAGAGGGGTAATAATAATTAAGAGAAAACGAAAAAAGAAAGTTAGAGACGGGAGAAAATTGGAGCCGAGAATGTCAAGTGGACACAAGAGGAAGGAAGAGAAGAAACGGAAGAAAATAAACAAAACAAAGAAAAAGACAAAAGTGAAAACAAGAAACAGGAAAGAGAAGAAACAAAAATGAAAGCTTGAATGACCTTAAAATTCGACCTTGATCTTGACCTAAAAATTTGATATTTAGCTCAGGCCTTGACCTTAAAATCTGACCGTGAATGACCTTAAAATCTGACCTTGAATGACCTTAAAATCTGATCTTGAATGACCTTAAACTATAACCTTGACATTAAAATTTGACCTTGACCTCAGAACGACCTCAGAACTTGACCTTAAAATTTGACCTAAATCTTTGACTAACGACCATAAACTCTGACACAGACATAGTAGTAGTAGTTTACTGACAAAAGTATAAATATATAGTAAATATATACAAAGAATTCAAAATACATTTATCCAAGAAAATATTTTAAATCAAATCATAACAAGTAAGGGACAATTTCAACCTTAACTATAGATTCCTAGTACCTACATAATTACATAATTCAGTCACATATACTGTACATTTTCCTTTAAGAGTTCACTGAGACTGGAGAAAGTCAGCATATGGTACAGTCACCCAAAAAAGTCCTGTAGCGAACCACGAACCCCGAAATTCAGACTCGTGAACCCGAAGCAGTAGATACTGATACATTATTTTGTCCATAAATGCTTCGGATTCAAGAGTCTGAATCTCGGGGTTCATGGTTCGCTACAGGACTTTTTTTGGGTGACTGTACCTTTCACGACAATGTGCAGAGAGCGTACCATAACAAGGGGCCCTGACACATAGACAGACAGACAGACAGGAATACGGACAAATACGTAGATAGACAGCAAGGAACAATTTAGACAGACAGACAGACAGACACGTATAAAGATAGCAAAGGACATTAACACCCATACAGACAGGAACACAGACAGATACTTATATACAGTAGGTACAGAGATAGACAGACAGACAGACAGACACGGGAAGGCAAAAAAGACACACAGGAATACAGAAAGACAAAGAGACATATAAACAGACACACAAGACAGACAGATAAGTACAACGACGCACAGAAACCTAAACAGACAGACAGACAGACAGACAGACAGACAGATAGGAGAATTACCACAGCTTTTTAAAACGTCACTTCGAGGGGGTTAAGGGGTGGAGGGGTGGGGGGGTTAGAGGGACGCGTTGTGGAGTTAGATAGAGGTGGTTAGAGGAGGATTAGAAGGTTTCGTTAATGGGTTAGGTGGTGAGGTGGTTGGGAGGTTAGAGACGTTAATGGGTTAAGATTGGGAGGTGGTTGGGGAGGTTAAGAGGGACGTTGTGGGTTAAGGGGGAGTTAGAGGAAGTTAATGGGTTAAGGTGGGGTGGTTAGGGGGAATAGAGAGAAGTTAATGGGTTGAGGTGGTTGAGGGAGGTTAGAGGAAGTTGTGGGTTAGATTGCAGAATTGGTTAGGGGGAGAGTTAGAGGTTCAATGGGTTAAATTAAGTGTAGTTAGAGGTTAGAGGAAGTTGTGGGTTAGGTGGGGTGGTTGGGTGCAGAATTGAGTTGGAGGGTTAGAGGGACGTTAATGGGTTAGATTGGGGTGGTTGGGTAGAGGGTAGTTGGAGGGGTTAGAGGGACGTTGTGGGTTAGATTAGGGTGGTTGGGTGGGGTGGTTGGAGGGGTTAGAGGACGTTTGTGGGTTGGGTGGGGTGGTTGGGGGTTCCAAACAAAGAAGACTGCGATAATGGAGGAATAATGGATTGCGCCTGATGAAAGTGGAGGATAATGAAACAAAGTAAGGAAAGGAGGAAGAGGAGGAAACATTAAAGGAAAGAGAAACCCCAGAAAGAATATGTGATAAAGGGGGGAGGAGGAGGAGGAGGAAGAAGACAAGAGGAAAAAAAAGTTAAAATAAGGGAGAGAAACAAGACAACAACGACGACGGTGGAAGAAGACGAAGAAGGAAATAAAGAAGAAAAGGATGCAAAGAAGAATAAGAATGAAGGGGAGAAAAACATAAAGAAGAGGAATAGGAAGAAAAACCAAGAAATGAATGTCAAGGAAGAAAAGAGAGGAGGAAAGCAGAGGGTAAAGCTGAAGAATGAAGAACCAAGAGAGAGAGGTGTAAAAAAAAAAGAAGAAATTGGACAAGAAAAAAAAAGAGGAAGAAAGAGGAACAAGATGAAGGAGGAAAAGAAAAGAAAATGAGAAAGAATATAATGCAAAAGAATAAAACCAATAAATAATGTCAATAAGAACGAATAAAAACAACAAATATAAAAAACTAAAATAAACAAATAAAAATAGACATAAATAATAGAACTAAGAACGAAAATTAAAACCAAAACAAAAGCTAAAAATAGGATAAAAATTTCATAAAATAAATAAATAAAAAAAAATCAGCAACAAAAATCAGACCACAGGGAAAAAAAAATAATACGAAAAACAGAAAAACAAGAATTGCTGAACGAAATGAAGAGGAATAGAAGGAAACCTCAATATAAGAGAAACGGGATTAAAGTAACAAAAATTAATAAAATAGACAAATAGAAAAAATATAGCGTACGAGGAGAAGAAGAAGGGAAGAAAAATAAGCAGAAAACACACCCCCAATATAATATAATCACAATATAAGCCGCGATAAATAATAGACGGCAGGGAAGCGAACCAATCCCGGGGAAATCTGGGTTTTGGCAGTTCAATTTTCACCGCTGGGCACTGCATAATGGCGATGTGATCTCAATTATAGATAGCCTCAGTTTATTCCCAGACTCAAGAATCAAGCATAGAGTTTTATAGATGGAAAATCCCCAATCGATGACCTGGAGGAATGGTGTGGTGGGAAAGAGATGGAAAGGGGATGGTGGTGGTGGTGGTGGGTTGAGGAAAGGTGGGAGGAGGGAGGGAGGGAGGTGGGATGGTGAGAAGGAGAGAGAGAGAGAGAGAGAGAGAGAGAGAGAGAGAGAGAGAGAGAGAGAGAGAGAGAGAGAGAGAGAGAGAGACAGAGACAGGGAACAGAGACAGAGAGAGAGAGAGAGAGGAAAGGATAAGAAGGGGAGGCATGGTGGGATGGTAGTGGTGTGGGGTGTGAGGTGGTGGAATGGGATGATGGGAGGGAGGTGGAATAGAGAAGGAAAGTTGGGATGGAAGTGAAGTGGGAAGTGAGTTGGTGGAGCGAGAGGGAGAGGGAGGGAAGGTATGATGGGAAGAAAGTGTGGTGAGGGAAAGGAAGAAAGAAAGGAAGGAAGGAAGGAAGGAAGGAAGGAAGGAAGGAAGGAAGGAAGGAAGGAAGGAAGGAGGGAAGGAAGGGGATGGTGGGATGAAATAGGTCATGGGAGAGAGGAAGGAAGGGGTGGTGGAAGAGGAGGAGGTTAAAAGGAGGGGCTGGTTAGGTTAGGTTAGGTTGAGGTAAGGGAAAGATAATGATAAAGGAGTGAAGTGGGGAAAAGAAAGGAGGGTAGGAAGGATGATGAGGAAGAGGGAAGGGGTGATAATGAGGGAGATATAAGGAAAGAATAAGAGAGACAGTTTGGGATGGGGAGTGTTGGGGGAAGGAAAGGGGAGAGAAGGGTAATTTGAGGGGAGGGTTATAGGAGGAGGGTCGAGGGGAGAGGAGATGGAGGGGTGAAGAAGATGACTGACGTGATGAAAGAGGGAGGAGAGGAGGAGGAAAAAGGATGAAGAAAGGTGAGGCAAGGAATGGGGAGGGAGGAAATAAAAGGAGGGAGGAGGAGGAAGGAGGAGGGAGGAGGAGGAAGGAGGAGGAGAGAGAAAGGAGGAAGGAGGAGGCCAGAGGAGGAGGGAAGGAGAGAAAAGGAGCTGGGGGAGAAAGGGAGAAAGGGAGGAAGGAGATTCAATTCCAAGACCAAGCTTTAAAAACAACTAATACAATGCTCTCATTACTAGCCAAGCCTGGCACGGACACGACCTGACACGATGTGGCACGGACACGGCCTGACACGATCTGGCACGGACACGGCCTGACGCGGACACAACCTAACACGGTCTGACATGACACGGACACGGCCTGACACGGACCACGGCCTGACGGACACTGCCTGACACGGACACGACCTGAACACGGACACGACCCTAACACGGACACGGCCTGAGCTGTGGACACGGCCTGGCACGGACTGGCTAACACGGACACGATCTGGCACGGACACGGCCTGACGCGGACACAACCTAACACGGTCTGACATGACACGGATACCAGTCGGCCATACTGGATTACGTACCAAAATAAATGGACACTGTTGAGTTTGAATTACAACCACTCAACAGGCTTGGCTGAGATATTGCTTTTGACGGTCGGATGGTCGGGCGGGCGGGCGGGCGGGCGGGCGGGCGGATAGAGAGAAGGACGTATGTATGAGCATAAAGAAGGACGGATGGATGGAGGCGCAGAAAGACGGACAGACAGACGGACGGACGGACATCAGCCCAACATATCAAGCCGGCCCTTGACTTGACTCAAAGCTGGCGGCAAAAAAATAAATAAAAATAAATAAATAAAAATAAATAAATAAAATAAATAAATAAATACACCAAAAAATTACAAGAAACAAACTCGACATATTTAAATAACACTAATTTTTGTTGAGATATTCCTCTAAAAAAAAAAACTACCTCTTTTTGTGTGTGTGTGTGTGTGTGTTTATAACTGGATAAAAACACACATTATATAACATACAACTGTGTTTTATACATCAACTGGTGGATCTGATATATGAAAGGTTTTATATATCTACAGTAATATATATATAATATTACAATATGGTCCTGTTGCTAATGTTATGATAGATATAATGACGTTAATTTGCTTACAGTTTGTTCTATATTTACATGTACTAGCGACACACACACACACACACACACACACACACACACACACGAACAAATAATAAACATTCACCTTTACCGAAGAAATTAAAACCCACCTACATTAAACTCCAGACTATGACCTCCAACATCATCCAAAATACCAACAATAAATACCAAAATACCAACAATAAATACCAAAATACCAACATTAATACCAAAATACCAACAATAAATACCAAAATACCAACAATAAATACCAAAATACCAACAATAAATACCAAAATACCAACAATAAATACGAAAATACCAACAATAAATACCAAAATACCAACATCAATACCAAAATACCAACAATAAATACCACAATACCAACAATAAATACCAAAATACCAACAATAAATACGAAAATACCAACAATAAATACCAAAATACCAACATCAATACCAAAATACCAACAAATACAAAATACCAACAATAAATACCAAAATACCACCAACAAATACAAAATACCAACAATAAATACCAAAATACCAACCAACAATAAATACCAAAATACCAACATCAATACCAAAATACCAACAATAAATACCAAAATACCCAATAGTGAAGCAACACAAGTATTAACTAATAATAAAAAAAAAAACTTCTTGTAATACGCTTAGTTCCACGTTGCATGCGGTAATATCTTTCTGACTCTTGCAACACACTCTGACATTTGCAACAGAAAGAACGACGTGAACCAATAATGTGAATAATGGGTCAAAGGTCACCACCACTACCATTACCACCACCATCATCATCACTACATCTGCTGGGTGAACAGGTGAACAGGTCAACTCTTTCATTTCCTGGAATGGTTTAATGTTCACCTCCCCACTAAAAAAATAAAATAACAACAACTTCAAACTTGACCTCTGACCTAGTTTCGTGAGGTCAGTGGGTCATTCTTGAGGTATCCACAAAGAACAAGACGGTACTAATGAAACAATGGTTTGATACGTAATTGACTAATTCTGGGTAGATTGACTTGACTAGCATACTGATGGACTCACTCACCCACACCATGTCCGATTACAATACCCTCTCTCCTTCTCTCGGATACATAAAGCATTTATAAATTATGACTTCCTACAATACATCTAAATACACATCGCAAAATATAACTTAAGAAAAATATATAATAAACCAACATTACAGTACATACAAAATAAATCCTTAAATATATACATAAAATACATAGTCACTTTGATATTATAATAAATAAAAATTATACCTTAGAAAAATATGAGAGCGATGGTAAAAAATTCTGTACCTTATTTACACGATAATACCAGCCGCCTCCCGTAAGGTCACTGGCAGGGGTCACGTCCACACCTACCTGCCTCTGTGTGTACTCATGGTGACTGATGGTGACTGATGGTGACTTGACTTACTTTAATATTAGATTGATGATAGACACTGTGTAATGGTGACTTAACGATGCCTTACTGAGAGAGAGACACGAAAGGTACCTGCCAACGCTCTCTGCCTCCTGTCGGTGAACTAACACACGGCTTACACACACACACACACACCCAGGCTCCTCAGTGTTTACACAACATTCATACTTCCAAGCTCACCTATGCCTCCCCACCTGGTCTTCCTCCTAAATGCCACACAACGTAAACACCTAGAAAAAAGTGCAAAAGAGGGGCATGCAAGATTATTCTCTCCCCTTCCTACTCCACATATCAAGAAGCGCTCAACACACTGACCCTTTCGACTCTCACTGACCATCACCACGACCTCATCTGCAAATTTGGTAAGAAGCTTCTACACCATCCTCGACACCGCATCCAGCCCATACGTGCACGAACTGATCGCTATAAGAACAGCCCAGTCCCAACCATTGTAAAAATTATCAATAACTTGTAATAAACCAGTGTATTCACTCCCAGTCAATCTTACCTGTTTGCACTGTCACTATGTTGTAATGCCCTGTAGTATAACCATCACCCCACCTAGTTATTATATATCATATTTGTATCACTTATGTTACTTGTATATTATTTGTCAATCAAGAGACCCATTCCCCAATTATGTAAATGTATATTTTCAGACTTCTGGCTGCTATGCTCTTTGAATAAACCGTTAATTATTATTATTATTATTATTACACACGCACACAGATATTCACTCTCAGATGGCAGAACGGCACCTAGCCAGAGTAAAATATTCACTCTGTTATTGCTACGGTTTGACACCTCACTCGGCTGCACCATTAGACTGGCTCCTCGAGTGACTGTTCCCGCTGCCAATTAGGTTCCAGTTCGTTACCTTTGTACCCAGTCATTAAATACTAACTCTGGGTTATTGGGCTTCGGATCTTCTTTACTGTTACAGAAGTGAATTAGAAGTGTATTGTGGTTGTGTTGTGTATAAACCTAACCTAACAACAGCAATACGTAACTTG
>NW_024750541.1:0-31108 GCF_018991925.1 Homarus americanus
TTATGGTGCTAATAATAGAATTGTTAAAACACTGTACCTAGGCTATATAAGATCTCTGATAGATTACCACGCACCAGCCTGGTCCTTCGTGACGGGAAAGGCGTTGACAAGCTCGAGAAAAGGCAAAATAAAGCCCTCAGAGTTATCAGAATTATCCTAGGATGTCCCATGAGCACTAAAGTACTTATTATGAGTAGAGAACTACAGCACTAGTACAACATGTTCACTACAACACTAGTTCATGTTCACTATGACACTAGTACATGTTCACTACATTAGTACATCTTCACTACACTAGTACATCCTCACTGCATTAGTCAAATTCAAATTCAAAACATTTATTGAAAATTACACCAAAAGGAGCTGGTTAGCATGCTAACTAGCCCGCCCAAAACTAGTCTTAACAAGAGCTCGTCTACTAATCATAAATGAGATATGTAAACAACAAATTGGTATGCATAAAATCTACAATCTTATGTTAAACTTACAGAATTTTGTCATAATATTCTTAACCATATTTTTTTTATTCAATAACAAACCATCTATGTAATATTACCATCACCCCTAAGTTCTGATAAACAGTTACCTTCCATAATGTAATGATATAATGTATGAGACTTTACATAGCCACACAGTTTACAAGGAATGCCATCAATTCCTTCAATGTATTGCCAATAATATTTGTATCCAAAGCGTAGTCTCATCACAAATGTATCATACTTAACCAAAGCCTTACCATAAGTAGAACTTGTAGAATTCAAAACTCGAACATAATGTTTCAAACTACTACTGCCGTTGGTCAAAATTTTCCGAATATTGTCCATTTTCCATTGCTGTCGGATATTTACCATTCCAGGTTTTATTTTTTTAATACCCAAAATACAATCATATTCTACAATTTCTTTGCCACACCCTTGCTTAGACAAATCATCAGCAACCTCATTCATATAAATACCACAATGGGATGGAAGCCACATAAAACTAACATAATATCCAAGTGATTTTATGTCCTGAATACACTTCTTACATTTTAAAACTAAATCATCATCAAGAGGCACTTTAGAATTTAGATCAAATATAATGCTTTGACTGTCAACAAACCCCAAAACTGTCTTTTTCCTCACATTCTTAAGTCCCACATATATAGCCCCATAAAGTTCACCATTTGTGCTGGAACTTCTATCTCCAATTCTCTTGGATATTCTTTCTTCAACACTAATACCATATTCAAAAAATTCCTTAATAACAATGCCACATCCGGCCCGATTCCCATTAACTGAACCATCACAGTACATAGGAATAACATTTTCCTTATGGTACCTGTATATATATTTCATGTAGATCCACAATGAAAACGTGGATAAGATAAATCTTGATAAAATCAACATGGGGAAAAGGGAAACAACGGAGCAGTTGCCTTTGAAGATGTCTTGAATAAAGATGTAAGCTAAGATGCTCTGTTGTTTCCCTTTTCCTGTGTAATTTTATCAATATATATATATATATATATATATATATATATATATATATATATATATATATATATATATATATATATATATATATATATATATATATATATATATATATAGATATATATATATATATATATATATATATATATATATATATATATATATATATATATATATATATATATATATATATATATATATATATATATATATATATATATATATATATATTATTCTAAATGTTTCACTTAACGCTGCTTTTTATCATATACGCGGTGCCTCGCCAGAGCTGAACTTTCACTTAACACGGATTTTTTCACATATACGCTGTGAGTGTCCGGAGACGCTATTTTTAGATTTGCCCCACCCGCCACCCTGCCTGACTGCCTGTTTTAGCTCATAAAATTCATACAAATTACCCGGCCAGAATATAATTTACATTGCTGGAATTCTTATAATTTGGTGATCATTTTGAATATAAACATCATATATTTTGCATTAGACATACAAATTTTAGATAAAAATTTTTCTCAGAGTAACTATGTTATCTTTTGTGCAAAATATATGACATTTATATTCAAAATATTCCTGGTCTTACAAGGAATCCAGCAATGTCAATTATATTATCCTAACTTTAGTTTGAGGTATTATTTATTAAAATTTAGTGGTTATCCCACACATCTCCTTGGGACGGTTGGTGGGGGGTGGGGGGGAGGGAGGGACCGACCGACCATCTGTTACCCCGTGAAGAATTATTATTTTTTTTTATTAACTGAAGATATTTGTTTTAGCTCATAAAATTCATACAAATTACCCGGTCTGAATATAATTTACATTGCTGGAATTCTTATAATTTGATGATCATTTTGAATATAAACATCATATATTTTGCATTAGACATACAAATTTTAGATAAAAATTTTTCTCAAATTAACTATGTTATCTTTTGTGCAAAATATATGACATTTATATTCAAAATATTCCTGGTCTTACAAGGAATCCAGCAATGTCAATTATATTATCCTAACTTTAATCTGAGGTATTATTTAATACTAAATGTTAAAAACTCTGGAAGGGAGGATTGGTGGGGGTGGGGGGGAGGGTTGGGACTGACCGCGCGGTTGGAAGAGGGGGGGGGAGGCAAGGTGGGGTACTTTGATTGACAGATAGTGTCGTGAAGATTATTTTTTTTTTTTTATTAACTGAAGATATTTGTTTTAGCTCATAAAATTCATACAAATTACCCGGCCAGAATATAATTTACATTGCTGGAATTCTTACAATTTGGTGATCATTTTGAATATAAACATCATATATTTTGCATTAGACATAAAATTTTTAGATAAAATGTTTAATCTGAGTAAGTATGTTATCTTTTGTGAAAAATATATGACATTTATATTCAAAATATTCCTGGTCTTACAAGGAATCCAGCAATGTCAATTATATTGTCCTAACTTTAGTTTGAGGAGGTATTATTTATTACTATACCTGGTTTTCCCCCAAAATTTCTCAGAGAGGGAAGAGCCGGCAGTGTAGTGTGAGAGGGGGAGGGAGTCGTGTCCATTATTTGAATGGACATTAACTTGGCGACTGTATTTCTCTATTTCTCTTAAGTATTAATTGTGTGCATGTACCATCATAAAATTAAGATGTTATTTTTACTACAACATAGTTATGTCATCAAAAAGTGGAGTTTGGGGATCGGCCTGGACTCCATTTCAATTAATCCCATATGTTATGTTATTCACTTTACGCGTTTCTCGCTTCCGCGGTACCCTCCGGGTTACATTAACCGCGTAAAGTGAGGGTTAACTGTATATATATATATATATATATATTTATATATATATATATATATATAATATATATATATATATATATATATATATATATATATATATATATATATATATATATATATATATATATATATATATATATATATATATATATATATATATATATATATATATATATATAAACTTAAGGCCTAAAACCCCCCATGCGAGCGAGCATGGGGGGGAGGTGAGGTGGTATGTTTGACTTGGTACTGGCCCAAGGTCTAACGAGTGTTTATTTATCAATTCTTCAGTGACTAAGCTTGTCTCTTATAAAAAGCCAGTGAAATGACCTGGGTGAATATAATTTACATTGCTGGGATTCTTGTAAGATGTTGATTAATTTAAATATAAACAACCTATAATTCGCACTAGACATAACAATTTTAGTACCGTAATCAAATTAGTACATGTGCACTCCAGCTTTGCACTGAAGTCATTTATTTCTTTTACGTTTCTTATAGTATGGTGTGTGCATGTAAATGGATGAAAATAAATGAAGAAATTTATGTAAATCTACCCAAAAATACAGTTGAAAAACTTTATATTATAAAATGTACTACAGTATTGTACACTATTGTACTACAATTTTTATCTCTTGAGCAAAATATATTATGTTTATATTTAAATTAATCTCTGTCTTGCAAGGATTTCAGCAATGCAAATTATATTATCCTAACTTTAGTCTGAGATATTATATAAAATAAACATAAAGAAATCACCAATCTTTTATCTTGAACATGAGGGTGGTGGGAAGACGGGGGGGGGGGAGGTGACAGAATGTCTGGGGTTTGTTTGTTTATTTATTTGAGATAAGATTTGACAGTTGGTGCTGAAGGCCTGCCTGCGTGTTTATTTATCATTACTTAAGAGTGACTAAGCTCTTCTCATAATTTTCCACCCAAACGACCTGGGTTAATAAAACTTACAGTGGAGGGATTCTTGTAAGATAGTAATTTATTTGAATGTTTTTTTTTTTTTTTCAATTTAAATTTTAATTGTTTATTCCTTGATAGAGGAAGCGGGATCCAAGTGCTGTCACTTGGTACCCCTGTACCATAACACCAGAAGCAACTGGCCAGTGTCACAAGTATATACAGTCATCCCTTGGTTATCGCGCCTAATTGGGACCCCGCTGATAACGAAAGTACAGAACCTATGGGATTTATTCTAATTGGTTCCAGGCACCAAAGACCCAACCCCAAGTTTCCCATTTTGCGACCATTTAGACCCACTAAATATATATATAATGTTATGGTAAATATCATAAACACACATAGGCATGGCTAGGTTTATTACAAAGTGATGAAAAGGGTACGCTTAATACTGTAGTCCACAAAACATGTAGCTATGCTTTTTTTATTTGGTCTCCCGTCATACGAGTCCGTTTTCTCTCACATCAGGATGCCTGAGTCCTCCGTTTTCTCTCTTAATCTTAGAGTGCACCAGAAACTTTACTATTTTTAGTAATGCCACAGAATTTGAAATTGCAACCCCAATTGCAACTGGGGTTGCAATTGTTGAGGCAACTAGATATGTCTGATTACAGCAAATGTGTTATTGTCAATTTGTAGGTGAAAGATTTTATCCTCAATAGATGTAGGTTAACATTTCACCTGTAGGCAAATGCTTAAAAAAAGCCTAAGTAAGGAAGCATATTCTTTTAACACATAATATCTGACCAGTATGGGGAGGATCATCGTGTCTCCGTTAGGGGGTCGTGGAGTGCTGGTCCAGCAGGCGTCACTTTTTTGGGGGGGGGCCATGGACGTATATGCGATCGGACGTTGTTCGGTTGGACGTTAACCGGCGCATGACTGTATATATATATATATATATATATATATATATATATATATATATATATATATATATATATATATATATATATATATATATATATATATATACATAAAGGGAATATACATTTCATTGTACACACATAATAATGTAACCCCGCTCCTCCCCCCGGTCCACAAATGTTATTTGCAGATTTGGCAATTTGGGGCCATTTTTGAGAACCTAACCCTCACGAATTTGGGGGGGCCCTGTACACTATTTCCAATGTGGTCATTGAAGTTAGTCAGATTATAGAGCTCCATTCTCTAATCTAATGTTCCACACAAAACAAGAATCAGTATATACTGTACTCGTATACAGCAAGCCCTCTAAAAGTACATTACAGTTTTACCCCGCTTAACGCGCTTTCACTTAACGCGTTTTCGCATATACGCGGTGCCTTGCCAAAGCTGAACTTTCACTTAACGCGGGTTTTTTCCACATATACGCGGTGAGTGTCCGAGACGCTATTTTTAGATTTGCCCCACCCGCCACCCTGCCTGACTGCCTGTTTTAGCTCATAAAATTCATACAAATTACCAGGCCAGAATATAATTTACATTGATGGAATTCTTATAATTTGGTGATCATTTTGAATATAAACATCATATATTTTGCTTTAAACTTACAATTTTTAGATAAAAAATTTTCTCTAGGTAACTATGGTATCTTTTGTCCAAAATATATGACATTTATATTCAAAATATTCCTGGTCTTACAAGGAATCCAGCAATGTCAATTATATTATCCTAACTTTAGTTTGAGGTATTATTTATTAAAATTTAGTGGTTATCCCACACATCTCCTTGGGACGGTTGGTGGGGGGTGGGGGGGAGGGAGGGACCAACCGACCATCTGTTACCGTGTGAAGAATTATTATTTTTTTTTATTAACTGAAGATATTTGTCTTAGCTCATAAAATTCATACAAATTACCCGGTCAGAATATAATTTACATTGCTGGAATTCTTATAATTTGGTGATCATTTTGAATATAAACATCATATATTTTGCTTTAAACTTACAATTTTTAGATAAAAAATTTTCTCTAGGTAACTATGGTATCTTTTGTCCAAAATATATGACATTTATATTCAAAATATTCCTGGTCTTACAAGGAATCCAGCAATGTCAATTATATTATCCTAACTTTAATCTGAGGTATTATTTAATACTAAATGTTAAAAACTCTGGAAGGGAGGATTGGTGGGGGGTGGGGGGAGGGTTGGGACTGACCGCGCGGTTGGAAGAGGGGGGGAGGCAAGGTGGGGTACTTTGATTGACAGATAGTGTCGTGAAGATTATTTTTTTTTTATTAACTGAAGATATTTGTTTTAGCTCATAAAATTCATACAAATTACCCGGTCAGAATATAATTTACATTGCTGGAATTCTTATAATTTGGTGATCATTTTGAATATAAACATCATATATTTTGCTTTAAACTTACAATTTTTAGATAAAAAATTTTCTCTAGGTAACTGTTATCTTTTGTCCAAAATATATGACATTTATATTCAAAATATTCCTGGTCTTACAAGGAATCCAGCAATGTCAATTATATTTTCCTAACTTTAGTTTGAGGTTATCCCACACATCTCCTTGGGACGGTTGGTGGGGGGTGGGGGAGGGAGGGACCGACCGACCATCTGTTAGCCGGCTGTGTAGTGTGAGAGGGGGAGGGAGTTGAGTCCATTATTTGAATGGACATTAACTTGGTGACTGTATTTCTCTATTTCTCTTAAGTATTAATTGTGTGCATGTACCATCATAAAATTAAGATGTTATTTTTACTACAACATAGGTATGTGCCTTCAAAAAGTGGAGTTTGGGGGGTCGGGCCGGTTTCTATTGGAATTAATCCCATATGTTCTGTTGTTCACTTAACGCGGATTTCACTTAACGCGGGACCCTCTGGGTTCAATTGACTGCGTTAAGTGGGGTACAACTGTATAGTGTGTCCTGTCTACCTATTACTGTTGGCTTGATTGTTGAATTCTGGGAATTTCTTGAAAATCTGGCCTTTAATCCCGTAGACTTCAGCGGCTTGGATGACAGTCAGCTGGTGGAGATTCACGGTCAGGGTTGCTGGTGTGCAGTTTAAAGATGACGTCCTTGAAGAATTCGTGATAGCGTCTGGTGTTGACAAGAGTAACCACGGTCAATCACTAGAGAGGTAGTGGATGGTTAACTCGGTGAACTCGGAATTCACTGGTGTCGTCAGGCGATCCTGTGAGGTCACCAGGTTAATGCACCTTGGGGCTGGTAGACCTCTTGGAGTGATTGAGTATGACAGGTCAAGTAGTTGGCCTGTACCAGATGTAGCTGGGTTCACAAAGAATATACCACGCTCTGTTTTTACGCACTACAGAGACATTTATTTAAACAACTTGGGATGTATAAAAAGGCATTTCTCAACTGTGCCTTGGAACACAGGGTTGTACTGTAGCTGTATGGGTTGGTTGTTATTTGAGAAGAGACAAAAATGTACAGACAGCATCTCCACAACACTTGAGAGTTGGGAAGAGTGGGGTGTCTGACGTTGAGTCTTTGTAGTGATGGATACTCCCACACGGCAGGTGTAAACAAATGTACTGGGTCACGTCCACTTGAGGTGGGGACTCCAGTCATCTGCTTCACGTGGTGTTGCCACACTGCGTGCGTGCGTGCTTGCGTGCTTATAAAATAATAATAATAATTAACGGTCTATTGAAAGAGCATGGCAACAGGAAGGCTGAAAATATACAGTTACATAATTGGGGAATGTGTCTCGATTTACAAATAATATACAAGTAACATGAGTGATACAAATATGATATATATTAACTAGGTGGGGAGAAGATCAAACTACAGGGCATTTCAACATAGTGACAGTGCAAAAAGTAAGATTGACCGGGAGTGAACACACTGGTTGATTATAAGTTATTGATAATTTTTACAATGGTTGGGACTGGGCTGTTCTTATAGCTATCAGTTAGTGCTCGTATGGGCTGGATGCGGTTGTGGTGTCGAACAGTAATTCTCGGACGAGGGATCTCAGGTGGTAATAGGAGCCGGTGTCGAGGATGGTGTAGCAGCTTCTCACCAAATTTGCAGATGAGGTCGTGGTGATGGTCAGTGAGACCCAAGAGGGTCAGCGTGTCTAGCGCTTCTTGATATGGGGAGTAGGAATGGGAGAGAATAATTTTGAATGCCCTCTTTTGCACGTTTTCTAGGTGTTTACGTTGTGTGGTATTTAGGGAGGAAGACCAGGTAGGGGAGGCATAGGTGAGCTTGAGTCGGTGGAGGAGGTGGAGATGGAAACTGAGGATTTGACGACTTCACTGACGTGTGGTTTCCAATTTAGTTTGTTGTCTATGGTGACGCCGACGAATCTACAACCTGGAGTGTGTTGGGACCTAAAGTAATGGAAGGGGGTGGGACAATGTCAGAGGAGAGGTTGATGTGCATAACCATGGTCTTGGTAGCCCAGTTTAGGAGACTGTTCAATAAATCCTGAAGGGCGGTATTGTCGGGAGCAGAATTGTTGACACTGATCCCAATGGTGGAGTCGTCGACATATTTCCAGCGAGCAGGGGTTTATTTTAGGGGATCATTGATAAGCATAAGGAAGCATAGTGGTCCCATCTTGATGCCTTGGGGGACGCCACAGGTGAGTGACTGAAAGGTGGAGACAGCCCCTTGGGAGCGAACTGCTTGGCGTTGGTTACTGAGAAAGTCTGTAAGCCATGGTATAAGACTTCTTCGAAACCCGAGGTTGATAGCTATGTTGATGATTAAATTGTGGTCGACTAGGTTGAATGCCTTGGTGAAGTCAATGAAGGCGACAGCTACAGATGTTTTTCGTTTCTCCAGATGGCATTATATGTAGTCGAGAAAGCTGACAAGACAGTGAGTGGTGGAGGAAGTTTTCATATTACCAAATTGCTGAGGATCTACAGCGCCTGCAATATCAGCATAAGCCCAGTCAAACACAAAACTTTCACAGATTAAGCTGGGTATTGGGGCGATTGCAATGGGTCGTAGCTGATTTAAGGATTGGGCTGGTTAACTTGGGCACTGGTGACACATAAGAAGTTTTCCAGTCAGCTGGGCATCTGGCTTGGCTGAGGGAAGCATTGATGATGGAGCAGAGGGGTTTAGCAAGCTCTGGGGAGAACTCCTTGAAGAGTTTCATTGGTAAGCCAGTGGGGTTGGTGGAGCATTTTAACTTCAGTTTCTCCAGACGTTTTGCTACTTCAAATTCTTCTCTTAAGTCAGTGGGAAAGGGGGCTGGTAGGTAAGCAGGGAGATTGGTTGTGTCAAGCCAGGGGAGCGTCTGGCATATAGTAGCGAAATGGTTATTTGATTGCTCAGCTGCGTCAACATTAGTGAGATGGCTAAGGAAGGGGAGGGGGTGTGTCTTATTGTTTGGTCCACAGAGTTCTTTAAGCTTACCATACCACTGACTGATGTCGGACTCCTTCAGGTGTTGCAACTTGGTTGGGTAGTGAGACTTCTTTGCTGTGTGTATTTTGCGGATGACTTGGTTGCGAAGGGACCTGTAGCGTTTGTGGTCATTGAGGTAAAAGGCTCTGTCTTTCTGTTGCACAAGTCTTTTGATCCAAGGTGTGATCCAGGGCAAATCAGCTAGGTGAGATCTGACGTACTTCTCGGGGAAGAAGTGGTAGTGAGCTTCCGTAGTGGTGTTGGTGTAATTTATCCATTTGATGTCCACGTCATCCACACTAAGTACTTCAGTCCAGGGATGGTTAACTATCCACTGCCCAAAGATGCACACTGCAGAGTCAGTAATCGGACTGTAGGTCTTGATGTAGGGTCTCTGTACTTGAGTCGGAGTGGCAGCTGGGTACCAGAGCACTGATAGGTGTGTGCTACACCCTATAGGAGGCATTGGTTGTGGTGGTTGGTACTGGTCCGCAAAGTCGGTTAAGATAAGGTCAAGGGTATTTTGACCGTGTGTGGGAAAGTTCACAACTTGTGATAGTGACAGCTGGTCCTGGATATCAGTGGTGTCAATTTCATTGTAATCCCCACATAATACTAACTTGGCACATGGGTACCTAACTCTGAGGTGGTCTGAGGTGGTAATGAGATGATCGATAAGAGTGTCTCTGGTGGGTGAGTGAGGCGGATGATATGACACGCAGATTATGATGGAAGCATTGTGGCGCGGGTGGGCCCGTGGCACAACACGTATCCATAATGCTTCTACAGCTGCTGGGACTTGAACATCCAGGCGTGACGGGCGTAGGTCATCTTGACGGAAGAGGGCAATGCCCCCTCTGTTTCCATGTGAACGAAGGCGATGAAAGAGTTGATACCCTTCAATATGACACGTTTCAGGCACAATTTGCCAAGCCTCACATATAACAACGACGTTCACAGGGATTGACCTGACTGTGGTTGCCAGCTCGTCAAACTTGTTAGCTAGGGAAGTGACGTTGGAGAGCAGTAAAGACTGGAGATAATACCGTATCTGTGGAACTTCAGTGTAATGGTATTGTCTGTCAAGGGTGGGTGTCTCTGGTACCCTAGTGGAGGTTATGGTCCTAATGGGTTTTTGTTTATGACGCCCCTGTCTACGGCTGCGCACATGGAATATGTTCAGTGACTTGAGTCACGCGATAACACTGTCATCAGGATAACCGTTCCCACACTTTAGAAGGTACAGAGAGTGTCGGGAGTAAATAATTGGTGGCCATCTGTTGTAGTGGACGGACGGAAGTGTTTGTCCCCGGTGGCCATAAACTCACTGGCGGCACTTTGAGGGCCACTGACACTGGTAGACATCTATTAATATTTGTCAGTCGTAAACACCGTAAGTCCTTGTCTCTAGCACTTATCATCTCGACATTGTATCCACGATACATGTACAGTGGTCCTTCGGCTAACGAGCGCCTCGGTTAACGAGATTTCGGTTAACGAGTTACCTTCCATAAGATTCTTAACTTCGGTTGACGAGCAATCCCTCGATTAACGAGTTTCTTACGAGCCGACCTCAACATGTTTTCTCTTGCATTTGGCGGTCCACCAGCTGTAGTATTAGTCCGCCAATACAGTAATCGGTTCTAGGGCTTATATTCCTTACCATTTTAGTAAATATCAAGAAGTTTGCAGTATTCAATAATTTTAAAAGTTAAATATTAAATTTTTCAGTTATTTTAACATTTATTGAACATAATTGAAGGTAAAGAAACTAGTTTCTGGTGCGCCATCCAGCCTTGCAACACACCAAACAGGCGTTAGTCTCTCTCTCTTTTCAGTGGAGGTAACATCTTGCTTGAGAGACTCTTCAACTAAACGCTTTTTTTCTGTTTCCAAGCAAATAATTGGTCATTTTGAAATTTATTTAACATATTGACAATATATAATGCAGTGCAGTGTTGATTTAAAGAAATAATCTTGAATTACACCAAAAGAACTAAAATTTTATGGGTGAAATGGCACCATGGGGTGACTTCTCTTCTCCTTTCTCCTCCACCCCCATTCATTCTATCATCCCATCATCATCATCCAGGAGCCTTCTATATACACACCTCAAAGTAAGTGTACTTTTCTACCCTTTTTGTTGAATTTAGGCAATTTTCGGTGAGCTGGAACCAATTACCCAAAAACCCATTGAAACCATGGTTTCGGTTAACGAGTTTTTCGGTTAACGAGCAACCTCCTAGAACGGATTGTGCTCGTTAACCGAGGGACCACTGTAAACACTGCGGTGGTCCTTGTCACTGGCACTTTGAAGGTGACCGACAAAGTGCCCACTATCTGGTATTACACTGCTGTGTTTTTGTGCTTTTCCTTGGGATGTACTATCGGAACACTGTTTGGCAATCAATCATTACAAGATCACTTGAATGTTTTGCTGAATATATCCCGGTGTAGTAAGGCTGGTAGGGTGTGCGCGTGTGCATGCGTGCGTGCGTTTTGAGCTTGCCAAGCACATTGTAGGATATGAAGAAGTTGATGAAGAGTTTGTTCAGGTAGTGAGGTGACATGCCAAGACACTTACACAGCACACACATTAACAGCACTACTAAACCATTGTCTTATAACATTTTACATTATAATTTCTATTTTAAAATTAATTGATACATGATGGCTTGACAGGGCCACATTTGCACTTAGACAACTGATCAATGAATAAACCAGGGAATATGGAGAGCATTTTACATTAGTGATGTCACAAAGCTTTGAAACTGCAACCACATAAATTATCACAACCTATACTCAAATGTACCAAGTTAATTACTAAAATTTTTATGTATGGTGCAAACTAAGGGATGTTTATACTCAAATTAATCACTATCTTACAAGAATTCCAGCAATGCAAGTTATATTCTCCTAATTCAAATCAGTGACATTTTGTAAGTGAAAAATAAACCCCTTGCCTTTCATAATCCTTGAGTAAGCGTTAATCTTCTCTCCTGGCTGTCGATACCCCACCTCCCCCTCCTCCCAGCCAGCAGTGGGGGAGCAGATGGCGTTGAAAATGATTAATGGGATGAATTTTGTTTTAGGCTTAAAGTTTTCTCATATTAAATGTTCCAGACTTGACTTAAAGAGAATATAACTTGCATTGCTGGAGTCCTTGCAAGATAGTGATTAATTTGAGTATCCATGTCAAATAATTTTCACAACGATAAAAATTTTAGTCCTTTAGCATAGTACATTTTGTACAAAATGAGTACAGTAATATGCAGCACAAAATTATGGCTTGTTCACATGGAAAACTGGTCAGGATATTATGGTATCGAATGTTATGGAGTATTTCAAATATGTTATTCTACCAGTACCCTTCACATACAGTAAAATACTTATTTTTACCTTCTAATTCAGCTTGTCATTTAAGGATATTATACAGTATTGGAAATGTGTCTCGGAGGATCATTATGGAATCAAATTCATCTCTTTAACACAAATAAAGTAAAGATTATAACATTTGTTGTGAGCTAGGGAGAAGGGTCCATTGGGGGGTAAAAGTGACTGTGCCACCCCCCTCCCCCAAAGGGGTCCTCACTGTTTGTCTACTGTACTGACTCATTCATGATACAATACTATTTATTTGTTTTTCATTAATTAGTAAAGGTTTGTTACTGTAATAATTAATCTGTTCTTATTAATACCTGTAACATTCATATACAGGTTGTACCTCTCTAGTCCGGCATTCTGTGGTCTGGAAACTCCCGTGGTCCGGAACGATTTTAGTTTGTCCAATAGGAAGATATCGGTAGGCAGCTTTTTTTTTTTTTTTATCTGAATTATTATTATTATTATTACAGGAGTATTAAATTTTTTTGCCTCAGGCCCCAATGTGGGTCAGTGACCTATGCAGGTGGGCTAATCATAAAAAACAACAAAAAGCCCGAAAGGGTTTGTTTACATCCGGCAATTCGGCTGCTCTCTCTCTCTCTCTCTCTCTCTCTCTCTCTCTCTCTCTCTCTCTCTCTCTCTCTCTCTCTCTCTCTCTCTCTCTCTCTCTCTCTCTCTCTCTCTCTCTCTCTCTCTCTCTCTCTCTCTCTCTCCTCTCTCTCTCTCTCTCTCTCTCTCTCTCTCTCTCTCTCTCTCTCTCTCTCTCTCTCTCTCTCTCTCTCTCTCTCTCTCTCTCTCTCTCTCTCTCTCTCTCTCTCTCTCTCTCTCTCTCTCTCTCTCTCTCTCTCTCTCTCTCTCTCTCTCTCTCTCTCTCTCTCTCTCTCTCTCTCTCTCTCTCTCTCTCTCTCTCTCTCTCTCTCTCTCTCTCTCTCTCTCTCTCTCTCTCTCTCTCTCTCTCTCTCTCTCTCTCTCTCTCTCTCTCTCTCTCTCTCTCTCTCTCTCTCTCTCTCTCTCTCTCTCTCTCTCTCTCTCTCTCTCTCTCTCTCTCTCTCTCTCTCTCTCTCTCTCTCTCTCTCTCTCTCTCTCTCTCTCTCTCTCTCTCTCTCTCTCTCTCTCTCTCTCTCTCTCTCTCTCTCTCTCTCTCTCTCTCTCTCTCTCTCTCTCTCTCTCTCTCTCTCTCTCTCTCTCTCTCTCTCTCTCTCTCTCTCTCTCTCTCTCTCTCTCTCTCTCTCTCTCTCTCTCTCTCTCTCTCTCTCTCTCTCTCTCTCTCTCTCTCTCTCTCTCTCTCTCTCTCTCTCTCTCTCTCTCTCTCTCTCTCTCTCTCTCTCTCTCTCTCTCTCATATATATATATATATATATATATATATATATATATATATATATATATATATATATATATATATAAGAAATACAACATTTAACCCTTCAATATATATGAGCAGTAAATAAGTCTTTCATATTCTTATGTAAATGTGCGATATGTTTCACATGTGCGCACTTACATCTGCATGATCTCACTTTTTTACCATTGATGATTAGCTACTTATATTGTTCCATTTATTAACATTAAATAACATTACAGGTATAGGTAGTTCTGCTATAATAGCGATAGTAGTGTTCTTGTAAACATCGTGTTATAGAATTCGTGTATGACCAAAATAACAGGGCTTATGGAAAATAAGGGTTAGGTGCAGATTACTCCAAATCAAAAAAATTTCATGGATTAGCCCTAACACAAAGGATAGCACAGTCCTAAAACTAAGTATTTGCATTTGTATCTAATAATGAAATCATGCAGTAAATGTTACACTTTTACCTTGAAAAAATATGAATATAACTTGATGGGGGATAAGGGGTGATGTTGAGGCTGAGGAGTCATGGCTATCAAGCTTTTTTTTTCTTTGATGTTGTAAGCTTCCTTTCTTTTTCACAGTCCTGCAGTAAGTCACCAAATTATTTCCCAGAATATTCTTCTTTCATAATTCACAAAATTGGAGAAACAGTAATCAGAGGTCACTAGGAACACTTAAAACTTCACATGTTTCAAACAAAGTGTAGATAAACAAGCTCTCGGGTCTAAGCTATGTATTTTGTTTTTTCTCTTATTTAAAATTTTACATTTATATACTGTACAGAGTATACTGTATACATAAATATTACATAAGTGTTCTGCAATTCTTCACAAAGCAAGCACTTAAATCAATTGAACATGTGATGTCGAGCACGTGACTGTAAACACTCACTATTTGCGCAAGCCACAATGTACAGTACACTTTCGCGCTTCCTGTTTTGTTTTTCTCTTATTTAAAATTTTAATTTACATATATATTTGGTGTTCTTCACAAACAAAACACATAAATCAATTGAACAAGTGATGTCGATGAACTGTAAACATTGAGCAAACCTAACACTATGCAATTACACTTTTACTTCGTATTTAGTTTCTCTTTTCTTTAAATTTTTACAATTTACATATATATATATATATATATATATATATATATATATATATATATATATATATATATATATATATATATATATATATATATATATATATATATATATATATACATACATACATACATACATACATACATACATACATACACATGCATACATACATACTTTACATACATACATACATACATACATACATACACACATATACATACATGCATACATACATACATACATACATACATACATACATACATACATACATACATACATACATACATACATACATATATATATATATATATATATATATATATATATATATATATATATACATGTAAATCCCACAATGGCGTGGATAAGATAAATCTTGATAAAATCACAGGAAAATGGAAACAGCAGTACCTTGGCTTTAGGTCTTTGTTAAGACATCTTTAAGAGGCAACTGGGATTTACATGGACAGAGGCTTAATATACAGGTGACCTAAAAATATAAGGTCAGGTCATAATGATGACATCCGCTAATCCGCACACCAACACCGTGAAAGGAGCAGAGGGGTGGTGGCGTGACTAGACAGGTCAGGTCGAAAAGGACCCACAAAATAACTTATCATACATCCAAGATCAAGGTTTTCCAAAAGCATTTTAACCTTGGGCACAGCAAATATTTATGATGGTCTGATTCAAAACTGATAATATGTTGCATAAATTTATTTGTCCATTATTAGGCCAAAATATATATATATATATATATATATATACAGTATTACCCGCTTAACAGCGCTTTCATAGCGTTTTTCGCATATACGCGATTGCCTTGCAAGCTGAACTTTCATAACGCGGATTTTTCCTTTAGCATAACGCGGTGAGTGTGTCCGGCTCGAAGCTATTTTTGGGTCACTTTCACCCCACCGCCACCTGCTGACTGCCTGTTTAGCTCATAAAAAATTCATACAAATTACCCAGCCAAGAATATAGTTTACATTGCTGGAGATTCTTTCGGTATTTGGTGATCATTTTGAATATAAACAACACTATTTTTTGCATTAAACATACAATTTTAGATAAAATGTTTTTTTTTTTTTTTAATCTGAGTAAATATGTTATCTTTTGTCCAAAAGCCTTATGACATTTATATTCAAAATATTCCTGAATCTTACAAGAATCCTTAATGTCAATTATATTATCTAACTTTAGTTTGAGGTATTATTTATTAAAAATTTGAGTAGTTATCCCCACACACATCTCCTTAGACGGTTGGTGGGGGTAGAGGAGGGAACCAACCGACCGACCATCATTACCCTGGTGAAAAGAATTGTTTTTTTTAACTGAAGATATTTGTTTTAGCTCGCAAAAATTGCATACAAATTACCGGTCAGAATATAATTTACATTGCTGGAATTCTTATAATTTTGGTGATCATTTGAATATAAACAACATATTTTTGCATTAAACATACAATTTTTAAGATAAAATATTTGATCTGAGTAAAGTATGTTTATCTTTTGTCCAAAATATATGTTGTTTATGTTCAAATATTCACCGATCTTACAAGGAATCCAGCAATCAGATATATTATCTAACTTTTAATCTGAGGGTGTATTTAATGCTAAATGTTAAAAACTCTTGAATGGAGGATTGGTGGGGGTGGGGAGGTTGGGACTGACCGCGTGGTTGGAAGAGGCAAGGTGGAGTACTTTGATTGACAGATAGTGTTGAAGAATATATTTTTTTTTATTAACTGTAGATGTTTGTTTTAGCTCATAAAATTCTTTGGTATCGGCCAGAATATAATTTACATTGCTGGAATTCTTATAATTTGGTGATCATTTTGAATATAAACAAACATATTTTTGCATTAAACCATACAATTTTAGATAAAATGTTTAATCTGAAGGTAAAGGCATCATCTTTTGTAGAAAAATATGTGAAACATTTATATTCAAAATATTCCTAGTCTTACAAAGTCCAGCAATGTCAATTATATTTTCCCTAACTTTTGGTTTTTGAGGTTATCACACATCTCCTTGGGACGGTTGGTGCCTTGGGGGGTGGGGGGAGGAGGGGCCGACGACCATCTGTTCAACTGGCTGTGTACTGTGGTGTGAGGGGGAGTTGGGTCATTATTTGAATGGACATTAACTTGGCGACTGTATTTCTCATAAGTATTAATTGTGTGCATGTACCATCATAAGAATTAAGATATTTTTTACAACATGGTTATTTGTCGTCAAAGAGGTGGGTTGGGGAATTAGGGCCGGGGTTCTGTGCAGGAATTTAATCCCATATAATGTTCTGTTATTCACTTAACGCGGTTTCACTTAACGCGGGACCCTCTGGGTTGAATTGACGCGTTAAGTGGGGTACCACTGTATATATATATATATATATACTCTTGCCATATATATATATATATATATATATATAAATTGTAATTTTATATTATTCATATTATGCTAAAGCCCTAAAAACATGAGAAGCGTTTAGTCCCCAGTAGAGATGTCAAGTTCTCTATCCCTCAGGATATCCGTTTTCTTTTTGTGTACTAAACTCAGGGATAAGTATTTCTGTATATGACACAGGATGATAAAGGGAATTTGAATTTATTTGTTTATTTATTTATATATAATATACTGTAATATATTAAATATACTGCAGTACTATTTTGAATTTATATCATTGTTTTTTAGAAAGGCTATGGTGATGGGTTAAGGACCAAACTCCGAATCCATGGCGTGACTTCTGTTCATTATTTATATCCCTAAATTTACCACTGTCGGCAGTTTCAAAATTAATGCGGTGTTTACTGAATATTCTTTTGCAAAAAAAATAAATTTTAAATGAATTATTTATAAAGATAAATGTATAGTCAGTAAATACAAGATATGCATTACTGACCACCTCTGAACCTGGGGCAGTAGCTAGCCTGGGCAGTCTGATCCCAAGGTCACTTTCCCCTTTCTTGTCACTGGCAAATGGGGGGAGGGATGATAATAGCAGCTGTGTTTATTAAGGGTATGTTAGACACGGTTTTATAATACATTTTATTGCTTTTGTATACCATTGATATTCATTTTAAATCCAGCTTTAAACGTAAGTTTCAGTATAAAATAATTATGTGGTACTGTAGGACCTTGTGAGTGGTTTGCACCGCGCCATAAATATTACATAAATTGTTTCTGCAATTCTTCTGAAGCAAAACACATAAATCAATTGAATATGTGATGTCGAGCACGTCAGACGCATAAACACTGTGTGTGATGTATGAAAGCGGCAGATTATGCTTGTATATAATTTGATTTTCTCTTTATATAAATTTTACAATTTACTTATAATATATAGGTATACATATACATAAATAACCCATACATTATTTCTGCAATTGTTCACAAAACAAAACACATAACTCAATTGAACATGCTTGTTAGCCGAGCGTGAACTGAAAGCCTAACCGTTCGAGGTGGAATCGGCGTTGAAACCATGAGATGCGGCGTTTACAAATATCGTTCCTCAATTCGCCATCGCGTTAAGGCAAATTCGCGTTGTCAAAAACACGGCGTTATAGCAGAACTCACTGTGCTTCAAAACAACCCATATTAATTTTTTTACATTAATTTTTACTACCCAGCTACAATCGGGTCTCTTATTTTCTTCAGTTTTTATATGTAGAACCAATCGGTCACTGGTTTTGTAATCAACGAAAACAATGCTGTGTCATTTCATAAAAATGTTTAATATTCTACATATTATTAATTAATTGTCTTGCTCATTTTGCACACACAAACATTAATTCAATAAAAAAGGAGCATTCAGTAATAAACAATAATAGATCGCACATACATAAGAAAATAGCTGTTTACATGATTATACACATTCGTCTTACATTGGCGAACCCGTTTAAACCCCGTCGAAGAAATTCAGGATTTCTTGCGTCAACTTTTTATTTCCTTTTTTTGTGTGTGTTCCAATAAAATCGTTGAATTAAAACTTCGCGAAATTTGAAGCTACTATCGACATTTAGCCCTGCAATATGTCTTCCAAAGACCCGATGCAGAGAAAGTGGTGCTGTGGTGGCACAACGCCAACAAGTCACTATCTATCAGGAAAGGGTGAATTTCATGGTCGGCACGGTCAGGTCGAGTTGCGGACTAGAGAGGTACAACCTGTACATGACGGTACAATGTATATACCTCGCGTCAAAAAAATGTCATTCGAGAGACATCTTCCGGGTCATAAGACCCACTAATTCCCTACCCAGCAATGGATAACCTGATGACATTGCATCGGAATCAGAGTTAGTAATGTGACCCAATAATCTCCCCACCCAACCCCATCTGGGGTGATTTAAGACATGATTAGTTATTTATTACAGTCAATTGGTGAAGTGTCTGCCCATTCTAGGTTAAAGATGACAGGATCTGCTGGAATTTTAATATATACAGTACGCAAGAACACTTGCCAGCAGAGATGTAATGGCGACTAACGGCCGAGCCAGTCAGTGGTGAAGAGGGCAAAGTAACTTACTAGCTCTATTCCTCCCTTATCGCGCAGAAACTTGCTCTTTTTAATATATTAAACTAGACTTTTTAGATAAAGTTTTTAAAAGTGTTTTGATAAAAAAAAATGGTGTGTTATGAAATTAGAACTGATTTTACTTACTCCGGCATCAGCATTTCTTCGTTTACATTTTTGTTTTTTTATATATAGCAATGGAATTCCCATCACTATATCATATAAAATATGGATTTAGAGATATCTTATTGGAAACATTTAGGAGAAATTTGTGTATACGCCCCAGGTGACATGCCTACGACACCCGACTAAGCGCGTCCCAGGTGACGTACTAAGACACTCCGACTAAGCATGAGTAATGGCCCGTACTAAGACCACCCGACCGCGCTGGCGGTGCGTCACAAAGGCTCCACCGACTAAGCGCGCCCCAGGTGGCGTATTAGGACACCCGACTAACGCCCAGGTGACCTCGACACCCGACTTCGTAGCGTCCCCAGGTATTGTCTCAGACACCCGACTTCATGGCGCCCAGGTAGCGTGCTAAGACACCAGCTAATGCCCCAGGTGGCGACTGCTAAATACTCGCTTCTTGGCGCCCAAGTGGCGTATTATTAGGACACGTGCCATTTCCGCCAGTGTTTAATGCAGTGCAGGTATCGGGTTTCAGTGTGACTATTTGCCTGTCACGCCACCGCGCTTTCGACCACAGGAGCTTCTGGATATTCGTACTTTTTTTTGTTTCATTTCCATTGTTTGTCCATTTTATCATGTTGTATCAAAATAATATTGCTAAAAGTAATTATAGATTGTATTGTAGTGTAGTATTACACGGAAAATAATGCTATGAATATGTTATAAGCGTGCTTTTGTGGGTATTATTTTATTCATTACTTGCTCTACAAACACAAAGACAGCCAGACAGCCTGGCGTCGACTGCATGTGTGGTGGCGAGCACCTATTATGAAAAATAATGCAAATTAAATATTCTAAATGAATTATTGCACTAGCCGTATTATTTTCAGTAAATATATGCATTATTGGTCACCTCAGACACAAAAGCAAGCTAAAAGTAGCTGGTAAGTGCGTAGGTGACCCGCAGCTCAACTGTCAAGAACAACACTGTCGCCTTATATCCTCCCCCTCCTCCTCCATGCTGCTAGGAAGTTTCTAGAAGTCAATACAGTTGTACCCACTTAGCGGTCAATTGAACCCAGAGGGTCGCGTTAAGTGAAATCGCGTTAAGTGAACAACAGAACATATGGGATTAATTCCAATAGAAACACGGCCGACCCCCAAACTCCACTTTTTGAAGGCACATACCTATGTTGTAATAAAAATAACATCTTAATTTTATGATGGTACATGCACAATTAATACTTAAGAGAAATGAGAAATACAGTCGCCAAGTTAATGTCCATTCAAATAATGGACTCAACTCCCTCCCTCTCACACTTACACAGCCGACTAACAGATGGTGGGTGGTCCCTCTCTCCCCCCACCCCCCCACCAAACCGTCCCAAGGAGATGTGTGGGATAACCTCAAACTAAAGTTAGGAAAATATAATTGACATTGCTGGATTCCATGTAAGACCAGGAATATTTTGAATATAAATATATATATTTTGGACAAAAAATAACATAGTTACAAAATTTTTATCTAAAAATTGTAAGTTTAAACAAAATATATGATGTTTATATTCAAAATGATCACCAAATTATAAGAATTCCAGCAATGTAAATTATATTCTGACGGGTAATTTGTATGAATTTTATGAGCTAAAACAAATATCTTCAGTAAATAAAAAATAATAATCTTCACGACACTATCTGTCAATCAAAAGTACCCACCTTGCCTCCCCCTCTTCCAACCGCGCGGTCAGTCCCAACCTCCCCACCCCCACCAATCCTCCCTTCCAGACTTTTAACATTTAGTATTAAATATTACCTCAGATTAAAGTTAGGATAATATAATTGACATTGCTGGATTCCTTGTAAGACCAGGAATATTTTGAATATAAATGTCATATATTTTTGGACAAAAGATACCATAGTTACCTAGAGAGAAAAAATTTGTATCTAAAAATTGTAAGTTTAAAGCAAAATATATGATGTTTATATATTCAAAATGATCACCAAATTATAAATTCAGCAATGTAAATTATATTCTGACGGTAATTTGTATGAATTTTATGAGCTAAAACAAATATCTTCAGTTAATAAAAATAATAATAATTCTTCACAGGGAACAGATGGTCGGTTGGTCCCTCCCCCCACCCCCACCAACGTCCCAAGAGATGTGTGGGATAACCACTAAATTTTAATAAATAATACCTCAAACTAAAGTTAGGATAATATAATTGACATTGCTGGATTCCCTGTAAGACCAGGAATATTTTGAATATAAATGTCATATATTTTGGACAAAAGATACCATAGTTACCTAGAGAGAAAAAATTTTTATCTAAAATTGTAAGTTTAAAACAAAATATATGATGTTTATATTCAAAATGATCGCAAATTATAAGAATTCCAGCAATGTAAAATATTCTCAACCTATTAATTTGTATGAATTTTATGAGCTAAAACAGGCAGTCAGGCAGGGAGGCGGGTGGGGCAAATCTAAAAATAGCGTCTCGGACACTCACGGCGTATATGTGAAAAAACCCCGTTAAGTGAAAGTTCAGCTTTGGCAAGGCACGGCGTATATCTTGGCAGCGTTAAGTGAAAAGCGTTAAGGGTAAAACTGTATATAGTTTTCTTACTTTTTTATTGTTTTACCATTTAAAAGGTTAAAAATTATTTTTGGAAAACTGTATAGTTTTCTTACGTCTTTTTTTGTTATTTATTTATGAAGGTTAAAAATTATTTTTGGAAAAATTGATTTTTCTCGTTGTACCCGCATTGGGGGTATGGCCGGTGGCACCGTAGCCCGGGTTAATACTGTACCTGTACCCTTGATATACAATATACTATGTAGTATATACTTCACAGGCAAAAAATATCATTTTAGACATCTTAGGTCATAAGACCCACTGATCCCCCACCCAACAATGGGTGACCTGACATTGCATCAGGTCAGGTTAGTAACGTGACCCAATAATCTCCCACCCAACTGTCATCACAAGTGTTAACACGTGGCTAGTTATGTATTACAGTCAATTGGGTGAAGTGTCTTCCTATTCTAGGCTAAGATGACAGGATCTGCTGGATTACAATATATACAGTACACCCACCTCTCGTTTTATGCAGGTGTTACATTCTTGAAAATCACCGCTTAATTAAAAAAAAAGCGTAAATTAAACATAATTTTCCCATATGAATACATGTAAATGGTACAGGTTAGGGGAACCATCATATACCGTACAGGGTACGAACAGTGCTCTCACTTAAACCAAGCACGCGGCCAACCTCCGACACACGCTCTCCTCTCTGAAGGCGGGTGATCACATTTAATTTCACGTTCATTGCAATTATTTTTTGTGCCCTTTTAGCTTTAGGCGCCCCAGAGGAAGTAGATGGACATTTTCCAGACATGCTCAATGGGGAAAACAGCGTTTAACACTAAAAAGTTATGTGATAAACACACAATGCAAATGAGAGCACAGAGAAAAAGTAGTGCTGGTGTGAACTGAGAAAGCAATACTCGGGAAGCTTGCTGGACGTCGTCCCAGTTTTTGTACAGAACACTTCATTATTACATTATTATAATAATTATTATTATTAATAATATTAAAATCATTAATGTTGATATGACTCTGAATTTATAGTAATAACTTACAAGCACCTCACCCGGCATCACACGCGACTCCACTGCCAGGCAAATACGTGCAGGAAATTTAAACTGTCTTGAGCGAGTCATTTAAAAAATGGGTGCGCGTAAATTAACCTTTGGTATTCATTGAACAATCGCGTTATTCCAAAAAATGCTTAAATCGAATGTGCATAAAACGCGAGTTACCTGTACACAAGAACACTTGCCAACAGTGTGTAACAGAGATGTGACCAATCGCCCAAGCTACCAACGAGCCGATTAGTGGCGAAGCGGATAAAAGTAACAGCTGTATTAACACCCTTATCATATAGAGCTTTTTTTTTTAATGTAATTATTTAACCAAACTTTTAGATAAACAATACAGGTCTATTTTGATAAAAAAATGATGTCTAACGAAATTATAACTGATTTTACTGATTCCAGTATCAACATTTCTTAAGTTTTTTTTTAATAAAACAATGGAATTCCCATCACCATATCATATAGAAATACTGTATTTCATTTAGGGATATCTTATTGGAAACGTTTCGGAGAGAGTTTATTAAGGATCATTATGGTATGAAATTCACCTCCCTATCACAATTAGCCACGCTTGAGTGAGGAAGGGGGGGTGGGGGCTGACCACGTGACCCCACCCTCCAGAAATGTTCACTTCCGTCAACACGCCAACACCACCACCCACACATCACACACAAACACACCCTCCAACAACCACACACACCTCCAGCAAGGGAATTAAGACACATCTGCATGTGTGTGACTGCATGGTCACTTCTACTGTACATACATTACATAACATTAATTAAAAGTTACATACAGTATTTTTTACATTAATTTTACTACAACCACAACCAGAGTTAGTTGAGGCTTTAATGTATACAAAAAACAATACAATAAGCTCTAACACCCACTTATTTCATACCAAATACTAGTGGATAATTGCTTTGGAAAATCTCTAAATGGCAACTGGAAGCTGACGGGGAATCAGTCCTGTCCACATAGCACACATACGTGGATAGTTCATGAAACAAGTCAACTTGTGGCATGATGGATGACTCAATAATGAGTAATACGGTATAAAATTAAGAGATTTTCAGGGAAATTTGTTTATTATACGTACAGCTCCTCCCCGACTTATGACCTACTCGACCTACGACCACCCGCACTTACGACATGCCTCAGTCCGTAACGACCATCCGCACATACGACCAATGCAGTCGGTACCAAATTTTTTTTTTAAATGATGCTCGCATTTTCTAGACTGAAACGTTTCCGTCCCGTACGAGAGCGTTGCGGGGCTAGGGTCGCCTCGTGGCTACAGCACCCACACCGTAGAGAGCTTAGTTGGTGTTTGGCTGTCGTTCTATCCGCAACTGATAGCGCTGTGTACTGACATTATTTTCGTATTTAATTGACTTTAGAATGACTAGAAAGCATACAAGTAAGAGTGCTGGTAGTGCTCAGAAGAAAAGGAGACAGTCAATTACTTCTGAGATGAAAATGAAGATAATAATGCAGCATGAAAATGGAAAAACTGTAGCAACCATTTCACGCAACCTAGGCTTCTCGCACTCGACCATATCCACTATTTTGAAGGACAAGGAACATATTCGTGAGGTAGTAAAAGGATCACCACCTATAAAGGGAACTATAATAACAAAGAAAAGACAAGGTCCCATTCATGAGATGGAAAAATTATGTGATAAGGATGGAAGATCAGATACAGATGCGTGTACCCTTAAGCCTTCTAACCCTACAGGCTAAGGCAAGAAGCCTTTTCGAAAGTCTGAAGGAGCAGGAAGGAGATTAGTGCCAGCAAAACTTCAGAGCAAGTCATGGGCGGTTTAACAGATTTAAGAACCGCTACAGTTTACATAATGTAAAGGTGAGTGGAGAGGCAGCTAGTGCCGATGTTGGTGCTGCCGAAGCTTTTAAGGAGGAGCTAGATCGTGTCATCGTGGAAGGAAATTATTTGCCTGAGCAAATATTCAATGTGGATGAAACTGGATTATTATGGAAGCGCATGCTTGAACGGGCATACATCCACAAAGAGACGAAAACAATGCCAGGATTCAAGGACCGAATTACTCTTCAGTTGGGGGAGAATGTAGCTGGTTTCAAGATAAAGCCCTTCATAATCTATAATTCAGAGAACCCCAAGGCTTTTAAACATGTCAGCAAGCACACACTGCCAGTGTTTTATCGAAGTAACAAGTAAGCTTGGATGACCCTAGTACTGTTTGAGGATTGGTTCATGAATTGTTTCATCCCTCGAACCAAGGAGTATTGTCTGCAACAAGGAATTGCATTCAAGATTTTCTTAATTTTGGATAATGCTCCGGGACACCCACCACACCTGGACGACATGCACACTGATGTTAAGGTAGTCTACATTCCACCTAACACTACCTCTGTCATCCAACCCATGGATCAAGGTGCTATTGCTGCCTTTAAAGCGTATTATTTAAGCACGACCTTCGCTCAGGCTGTTTCTGCTACTGAAGGTGAGAAAATGCACAAGAGAGTTTTGGAAGGAGTACAACGTTTTGTCATGTATAAAGAACATTAGTACAGTATGGGATCAGGTTACAAAACAGTGCATGAATGGAATATGGAAGAAAATCCTGAAAAGATATGTGAACACTTTTAGAGGATTTAATGAAACTGAAGTTATTTCGGGTATTACGGTAGTAACAAGATAGTGGAGTTAGGTAAACAGCTCGAGTTAGAAATTGATAATGAAGACGTTGAACAGTTGGTTGAACGTGTAGCAGAAGAGCTAAGTAACGAGGAACTTATTGAACTGGAAACAGAAAAATGCAGAGGAAGAAGAGAGTCTAAATGTAGAAAAAGAACCTGCACCCCCCAAAAAAAATTCAGTGAAGCAAATGGCAGAGGCATTTGCTACAATTAATAAGGGGATGCAAATGTTTGACAGAATGGATCAAAATGTTGAGAGTTTTGCCAAAGTTGACAGAATGGTCCAAGATGCACTTGCTTGCTACAGGGAGATTTATACGTAATGAAAAGAAAAAGCAAACTGTGCAGTCTAAATTAGACATCTATTTTAAGAAATCCCCCATTGCTGTCTCCTCACGCCCCACCAGTGCTGCCTCTTCACTCCCTAAAGATCCAATACCTTCAACCAGCTAGTTACCCCTGTACATAAACCTGTCTGAAGAAAGCGACATTGATGACCCACCCAGCCCCGTCTCCTCCTCTGCTTCATCCAATTAATAGTCTCCATGTATACCTGTAAATAGGAAATTATTGGGGCCCCATGTGCATTCAACTGACTACATTAAAGGTAAGTGCTCAGTCACACTGTATCTATTCTTCATTATTGATTACTTTTACTGTACTGTATTTTATTTTAGATTTTATATATATTTTTGGGGATTAGTGGATGACAGCATTATGACCTGACCTCATGTTTAATAAGGTTACCCTGTATATTTAAGCCTCTCTCTGTCCATGTAATCCAGTTGCCTCTGAAGATGTCTTTGAATAAAGACGAAAGCTAAGGTGCTCCGTTTTTTTCCCCTTTCCCTTTGTGATTATACATACATACATACACATATATATAATATATATATATATATATATATATATATATATATATATATATATATATATATATATATATATATATATATTAGGTATCATACGGAGGCAATTTTTTTTTAGTTTGAAAATTGGCCCATGGTATTAATGATGTAGTTCTATAGAATCATGATATCTTCAGATTTGAAAGTTTTCATTTTTGCTAGGTAAATTTTAACTTGAAATCTTATGAAAATTTAGTATTCCCACCCTTTACCAACAACTAAATAGCTTTATATATATATATATATATATATATATATATATATATATATATATATATATATATATATATATATATATATATATATATATATATATATATATATATATATATATATATATATATATATATATATTATATTACTCCATTGTGGATTTTACTAGAAATATATATATATATATATATACACTCACCCTGAAGATGTGAATTATGACAAAGCGCTGGGAACTTCTGGTTTTCGTTACTATATATATATGTTGATAACATAACGGAGACTAGCTGTTTTTATTCAAGACATCTTCAGTTGCCCTGAAGATGTCTTGAATAAAGACGGTGATAAGGTGTCTGTTTTTCCCTGCAGGATTTTATCAAGATTTATCTTATCCCATTGCCATTGTGTGATTATATATATATATATATATATATATATATATATATATATATATATATATATATATATATATATATATATATATATATATATATATATATATATATATATATATATATATATATATATATATTTTTTATGTATTTTTAATAATGCTAATAACATGATATTAAACACAGAAATGGAAACGACAATGCATAGAACCTAATAGAACCTGACAATCTTTTTATTTACTCTATCCCGCTTAACTCCTCCGTGCCATTTTTGTTGTTTACCTCGCTGAATACCTGTTCAAGAGACGTTTCCAAATGATGGTGTGCTTAAACGTATTCCTCTCACCATTGCTGTGTATATCAACCTCAATATTAGTAAGTTGCTTAACATATAAATTAACACGATAATCATAGAACCAAAGAGAGCCTGACCTAACATCATCAAGGTTTTCTCCATCAATATTTGCAGTACATGAAAATAACTGTTGCCTGGGATAGAAAATAATAAATAAACACTATGAAAATTTATTAAAGAAAATAAAAAAAAGGTAAAGATTATAAAGGACTAACCCACGTGCGATAATGACTGAGAACAACCATAAAAGCACCGGATTTTCATTGTTATATTATAGTGACACTGTGAGTTTATGGAAATATGTTAAAAACGGATATTTTAAAATAATGCTACTTAACGCTTGGGCATGAAGAACAGACCTACCTAACCTTACCTAACTTCCCCAGTATATTAAACAGAAAGAACTTAATATGATATGGTGAAATTTGAGGCATTTTCTGGATGTGAGATGATACGCCGAGATCGGTGCTATGCAGCCCTGGTGGGTTAGTCTTATATTAACCAATAAAATCATTGTTAATATGCCTGCAATGATCTCGCTGCTTGGTGGTTAGCGCTGGTGCCAAATCACCTTCATTTGTTCTGTATTTTATTTATTTACCAATTTTTAATAGTTTTATTAAATAATTAATATTCATGTAAAAAAAGACAATACTTCTAGAGTCGCCTGCATACATGCGTAATTTCTATTCTTTAAAATAATAACTACAATTTGTCACTAATAACAGAGCGATGTTAGTGGTGATTAAACGATTGTTATTGGCAGTCCGAACTAATTACCCAAATGTACCCAAATGTAGAAATAAATAATAAAGTCAAATAATGGTCCCATGAATAAACCGACCAATCACCACTAGTATTTTGTCACAAAAGTCACAAAAAATTAAAACTTACTTTAATCTGAGTAATACATCACTGCATGTACCAAGGAGCGAGGAATTACCCAAATGTAGTCACATGAAGTCAAATGATGGTCGTGACAAGTGTAAATCGGCTGTGAATCACTTCATTATTACTTGTGTCAGATTAAATTAAGTTCAATTTTTGTGATTTTGTGACACCAAATACTAGTCGAGGTTAGGTTAGGTTAGGTTCGGTACATGCACTCGATCTATTAACTCAAATTAAATTACGTTTTCCATTTTTTACTTTTGACACCAAATACTAGTCGAGAAGTGATTGGTAACCCGTTTTATTCATGAACCATTAATTGACTTCACTGCGGCTACATTTGGGTACATTGGGTAATTAGTCGGATCCATGTTGACGAAATGGAATGTATCCCTGGTGCATATATGGTATACCGTAAGCAACATGTGTTCATACTCAATGAAAATAAATACTAGAATACTTACTTAAACCCTGTATATCTTTGAAACCATTTAAATACGTATGGAATTATATATATTATACATGGTATATAAATCAATCCAATACATCAATGTTTGTGAGCTACCGAAAGTTAACAATGGCAGAAACAAAGGCTCTGAATTATATTCATCATTTAACTACTCTAAATTCATGAATCCAGATATGTGAACATTTCCACCCTTACTACACAAGAAGATTAACATGTCCAATTACCTTTGATGAAAACCAGTCCAAAAAAGAAAATGGCGAGTGCACCGACCGTTAAGTTCTCCAATATCTCACAAATGTTACTGTCTAGGGTCTAGACGACTAGCGCCAATGTTGCCACGTTTACTCGGCCACCGGAGGGGCCCTCAAAATTTTTTTGACATGAAATTTCCCTAAGGTGTCTATACCATTCGCATTAAAATATTGTTAACCTTTTTGTGGAGAATTATGATACATCTAGTATATGAATGTCTTAACTATTAAAATTAGCGATAATTAAAGAGTAGATATATTTTAATGTTTGGGGTTTTTGGTCTTGTATATATGTTACAAGAACAAAGCAGGAACTCCATAGTAGGGATATTGACACACTTGAAATTTTCTGTCCTTTATTTATTCTAGAAATCACCCGAGGAAGCAAAGGCTGGGACCTCCACGAGTTCATCACATTCTTCATATTGTAGTGTAGTGGATCATCTCCCCACAACTCCCAACTGAGCTCCTGCCGCGCGCCTACCAGCCAATCAGCGTACAGTTTTTAGTTCAAGTTTAGAAGCTCCAAAGTTGTTGATAGCGAAAGTCAGAGGAAGATGACAGAGGAAGGAGCAGGAGGTTAGGAAGGGAATTGTAGTGGGAGAGATAGTGCCGTGATTTTACACGACTGCGTTTAATTGGTTAGCGCGTAGGCACGTATTTGGTTTTGTCTGTGTTGGGACTGTCACCACTCCGGATTGTGCAGTTCAAGTTTAGAAGCTCCAACAACTTTCCTTGAATACGAATTCGCAACCTTTCGATTTACAATAGGTACCTACTTTACTGCTAGGTGAACAGGGACCAAGCTAGGAAGAGTGTCCAAACAACTTCCGCTTGCCCAATCGAACCCGTGACATCTGTACAGCACATACACATAAAATGCTAGTGACAGGGGGAAGGAGGTTCAAGGAAGAATAAAGGGAGGATAGCGAATTTTAGGAGGAGAGAATGGGTGCAGTGGCTAAACACCACTTGCGTGAGGGAGTTTGTTGCAGGCAGCAGCAATCCGCCTGGACGCGGCTGGGAGGCGGCAGGACAGAGTCAGGTTAGCGTCAGGTCAAGCGTCAGGTGCGTGTTGGGTTGGAGTTTCTCAGTGCTTGGTCGGCTTGATTGTGTGTGTTGTTTTCTTGTTTGGAGGAAATGTCTTGGTCTTCTGTCTTGGTATTCTTAGCTTGAAGTTGATTTTCTTCTAACTCTCCTCTTCTTGCTCTCTTAGTGTCC
>NW_024750542.1:0-26491 GCF_018991925.1 Homarus americanus
AAATTCTTCAAGGATGAGGCTGCCAAGATGTATGCCCTCGATGGTGCTGGGGGGATTCCTAAGGTACTTGGGTACTGTCCAAAACCTCCAGCGATCCTCCAGTCCTTCAGGGGTAAGCTCACACTCAACCACCTTCTCTCTGAAGATAACCTGATCTGCCAATATGACCTTATACAACTGGGGCTCCTCCTTGGTGAGAAAATCCTTGAGATGAACACGAAAGGTCTAGCACACAATGACATCAAGGAGGATAACATAATGATCCAAGGGCCCTCATCCCGGCCAGAGGTCAGCCTCATTGACCTCGGTCTGGCCTGTGAGATCGGTAAGTCTTGTAAAGTCAGCGCTGATTGCCTACACGAGGACTTCCCCTGGATGGCCCCTGAAGTCTGCCGTGGGTTTAGGACCACCAAGAATTCAGATACATATTCTTTCGGGTTTGTCCTGATGGAATTGATCAAGGAGGCCCCAGGGGACCATCCAGAGGTCACAAAACTCGCCAAGAAGGCCATGACCAAGCGCCGCACTGACCGGCCATCACTACCACACCTCCTCCGAGAATTCCGAGAAATCATCAGTTGAAGAAAAAATTTTAGGCCCCAAGCTATAAAGCACACACTATCTCTCACCTTCCCACAGCGTATCTGAACGAAACGAAAAACAAAACTCAAACGACAGGTAAACCTTGCATCCGATTCCTTGTCCGCCTGACTTCAACATTCCCCTAACTCAAACCTTCAACAGCACAACCTTGGACTTTTTTTCATAAGATGGCAGATCAATGGGTAAGGAAAACGCTTAAATTCACGATGTTAATTATATTTTTAAATAAATTGGGACCAAAACTCTACAAAATAAGGGTTAAAGTTGCTAAAACATCACGTGACTGAGAAAACTAGTTATTTATGATAGGATTGAAGGTCTAAATCGTTCCTAACTCATCACAAGCCATCAGAAAAATCTAGTCTGCATGTCTAGGTACAGATTGATTGATACGTTTATTGAGATACAAAAAACATTAGTACATCTCAAAGGGATGAAGTGACATAAGTCATCCCCACCCCAATCCAGGAATGTCCCTCTCAGGTCTCACATAAATCCCTAATATTTCATATAATCAGTTATATACATACATAGTTATATTCTAGATGAAAAATTTCTATATTTCTTTAATATATCATCTATTTTCGTATTTTTATACATCCACTCTATTTGCATGGGGACATTATTTATATGGGCATTTTTATATACATTAAGCAATGGGCATTCCAGTATATAATGTGGCAGGGTATGGGATCTGGGTGTTCTACAAACTCTACATTCTTTATCCTGTTCACTTCTCTCAGCTCCAAGTTCCCAATAATATTTATATCCTAATCTTAACCTCATATACACTGAATCTTTCCACCTTCTCCTATCTTTCCCATATGTAAATTTTGTGTTCATGAGAACATGATGGTAATGTGTCATTGTTTCACTTTTCTCGAATATTTCATTCCTTTTGAAATTATCTTCTATTGGTTGTATTTTCCGTAATTTGCTCCTTAATTGTTTCAAGGTTTTAGTACATATTATGTCGATCTCGGCCTTTTCCGTGGCTCTTTTTGCTATTATATCTACTGCTATTAAGACCAATGCCTACATGTGAAGGGACCCATACAAATTGAACATTATGGCCATTTTTCCTTATTGTATTTACTAATTTTCTACATGAACCAATAATGTGTTCAAAGACTGGACTCCCACTGTTCAAAGAATCCAAAGCTGCCCTACTATCAACAAAAAAATATGCATCTTTATACATATTTACTAAATTTTCCAATCCTACTAAGATTGCATATAACTCAGCTTGTGTTGATGATATAAAACTGCTCAACCGAAGTCCAATTTTGATGTCATCATTTCCTTGTTCTGTGTACTGTCTTATAAGGATCCCACAACCTGCCCTGCCATTTGACATAACTGAACCGTCACAATATACATGCAATGAGTTAATTTTAGGCAAATTACTAATCTTATTCCCATATAAAGCCCTTAACTGTCCTGGTTCATGTAATGATTTCTTCATTGTGAGAGGCACTATGTCTAACTCTACTTCTTGTTCTTCCCAGGGTGGATTCTTACAACTCTTCTGAACAGCTGTACACCAGTCTGCCAGATTAAATTTTTTAATAATATTTACTAATCCATTCATGTATCCTCTCTTGCCTTGTCTGCAGAAGGTCCTTTTATCTTTTAAACCATCATTTATATCTTGTACAAATTTATCCCCACTGTTCCCTCTCATTAATCGAACTGCTGCAACTGTATTAATTTCATTGACCCTCTGTGAAATGCTCTGTAACCCTAATTCCATTTTCATTATCTCAATCATTGCATTCTTTTGACACCCTAAAATTATTCGCATTGCTTCATTTTGCATGATCTCAAGCTTCCGTAGCCTTCCTTTACCAGTACAAGAGAAGACAGGTGCTGCATAGTCTATAAGTGATCTGATGGTAGAAATATACATCATTCTCAGTATGGGTACCCCAGCACCTTTACCACAACATGCTAGAGCCTTCAAGGGCTGTAATCTTGCTCTACATTGTGTGAGGACATGATATATTTCTGCCTCTTTACTTTCACAAGTAAAGCCAATATACATTCCTAAATATTTATACATTGACACTTTCTCAACAATTTTTCCATTTAGAAAAATGGATTCAATTCCTCTTCCTTTACATTCACACTTGGTTTTTTCTTCATTGATAACTAAGCCCATCTTTTGAGAAAGAACACTAAAATTATTTAATGCAATCTGCAAATTTTTTACAGAGTTTCCTTGAAATAAGATGTCAACTGCATAAATGATGGTTACAACTCCTTTGGGATATTTGTGTGAGGCTATCTTGTTCATTAACACATTAAATAACATTGGACTCAATACTCCCCTTGGGGAGTGCCTAGTTCAAGTGCTCTTTCCTCAGACAAACATCCCTGATACCATACACAGATTCTCCTTCCATGCAAGTAGTCACCTATCCAGTGTAACAACTTTCCTGATACCCCTAGAGCAGCCAGTTCATTCATAACTACTTCACTGTGAGCTTTATCAAATGCTCCTTGTAAGTCCACAAAAACTCTACATCTGTCTGCATCATTTGATAAACATTTTATAACACAGTCTGAAGTACATTTCCCTTCCAAAAAACCAAATAAATTACAAGATAAATTTTCCCCCACAATATATACAAGCCTATTTAATAATACTCTAAAACGACGGTAAATCACCACTATATCGACGCTAAATAAAAACACCCCAAACAAATGATAATAATTCCCCATGTGATTCAACAGATAATAAGACTCCCAGGTTCTGTTGTAAATAAAGGAAATCTAAACAGAACCTTAACACAAAGGTACAGATATTGGAAGCCACAGTCAATAAAGATGTCAGCCAACTTACCAATATAATCCATTAATTTTAAAGGAGGAACGAGACTCGATTCCTCATAATGTCAGTATTGTGTTTTATCTGAGTGTGTCACGTTAAAAGAGCAACATCTCTTCAGTAGTGTGAGGTCTGCCATAGGTGAGGACAAGGTTGCCACGATCAACCACGAAAATGTGACGGGTTGTGTGTGTCGACGACGACTAAAACAACAACAACAGCAGCTACAACATCAACAACTACAACAAAAACATAAGAGTATATTAAGCTGAACAAACACACACACACCATCTTGACTATAACAAGTTAATAAAGAGAATTTGCATCGTGTTGAAAAAAATTGTCATCGAGTTATTTTGAGTCATTTCCTTTGAGCAAATCGTCACCCGGTTATAATAACAGGCAGCATTCTGTACACATTTTGGTGAAAGAAAAACAAACTGAGGAATATATATCTCTCTCACTGTCGCTATTTTTATTTTTTAGGGGAGCATAAACAACAAGCTTCAAGATGCAAACAAAACAATATCTTTAAACAACAGATTTAAAGGTGTAAACAAAATATATCCCACATAAATAACACACTCAAGGGTGTAAACAAAGAAATAGCTTACTTAAACAACACACTCAAGGGTGTAAACAAAACAATAGCTTTAAACAACATATTCAAAGGTGTAAACAATATATATCTCATGTAAACCAAAAATTAAGAGTGTAAACAAAATATATCCCAAGTTGACAACACACTAACAACACTGACAACACACTAACAACACTGACAACACACTAACAACACTGACAACACACTAACAACACTGACAACACACTAACAACACTGACAACACACTAACAACACTGACAACACACTAACAACACTGACAACACACTAACAACACTAACAACACACTAACAACACTAACAACACACTAACAACACACTAACAACACTAACAACACACTAACAACACTAACAACACACTAACAACACTAACAACACACTAACAACACTAACAACACACTAACAACACTGACAACACACTAACAACACTAACAACACACTAACAACACTAACAACACACTAACAACACTGACAACACACTAACAACACTGACAACACACTAACAACACTGACAACTTTAACAACACACTAACAACACTGACAACACTAACAACTTTGACAACACACTAACAACACTGACAACACACCTAACAACACTGACACACACTAACAACACTAACAGCACTAACGCTTACTAACAACACTGACACACACACTGACACACACACTGACAACACACAACAACACTGACAACACACTATAACAACACTGACAACACACTAACAACACACTAACAACACTGACAACACACCTAACAACACTGACAACACAACACTGACAACACACAACAACACTGACAACACACAACAACACTAACAACACACTAACAACACTGACAACACACTAACAACACTGACAACACACTAACAACACTGACAACACACTAACAACACTAACAACACACTAACAACACTGACAACACACTAACAACACTGACAACACACTAACAACACTGACAACACACTAACAACACTGACAACACACTAACAACACCGACAACACACTAACAACAACACTGACAACACACTAACAACACACTAACAACACTGACAACACACTAACAACACTGACAACACACTAACAACACTGACAACACACTAACAACACTAACAACACACTAACAACACTAACAACACACTAACAACACTGACAACACACTAACAACACTGACAACACACTAACAACACTACAACACACTAACAACACTAACAACACTACAACACACTAACAACACTAACAACACACTAACAACACTGACAACACACTAAACAACAACAACACTGACAACACACTAACAACACTGACAACACACTAACAACACTGACAACACACTAACAACACACGACTCCAATGTAATAAAACAAACACCAAAAAGACCTATTAAAATCCCAAACAGAGAATCTAATTTAGCTTTTGTCAATATCCAACTGTAGTGAACATCCAACAGAGCATCGTGTGACCATCGGCCGGTCGAGCGAACATGGTCGGTGTATGAGGAGGCCTGGTGGTGTGTGTGCGTGGTAGATGTTCCTCAATTTCATATGGTCAGTCACCTGTTAGGTCATTTACAAAGCCAATGTCATCAAGGAAATATCTCAACTGCACCAGAAAATATATTAATATAGATTCTTTAATTAGTCCGTTGGGTATTGTCAATGGGAACTGTACAATTGTGTTTTTTATCTGAGCTATAATGCACTTAAAACGTGGCACCGTCTTTGTCAGAGTACATGAGAAATCGTCTTACACTGCCAACTTGTTGCAACTCTTCAACTAACGCAGAGAAACACTCACAGAGGCGTGTAGATCCGAAAGTCAACAAGACACGAAAGGTTATGTCACTTGTTTTTTGATACACAATCACCGAATTACATCAGAACTGTTATTTTTTTTTCTTCTTGAAAGTATCTTTGGCTGACAAATCATTAATTAGTTCCAAGGATTCTAGCTGTACCTCCTTGAAATTAGGGATCATCACAAGATTCCCGTGTTCCACTGCTATTTCTGAAGAGTTATAGTTTGGCAAGGAAAGCTAAGATAATAATTGGTATGAGTAATCATTCTTGAATCTTTCCCTTGTATCATGTGGAGCTCACAGAACACCTGAAGAAGGTCCACAATATACGACAGTCGTACTTCAGTATTAAATGTAGCCAGCAAATCCATTTTCTCTTGTATTTCGAGGAAATTCTTCACTTGGTTGAGAATGGTGAGAAACTTTCCACCAAACAGCCACTTTACTTCTGTGTGGGCAAGAACAGTGTTTTATGCATGAAGACCATGTCGGCACACAGTTGACAAGTTTGACAATATGGTTTAACAAATATTTCAACTCGACGATGAATGAAACAGTGAACACCGGTGGCGTTTGGTGCTTTTTCTTTGACACGAGTTTGTAAACCAGATTTTGAACCAAGCCAGGCTGGAGGTGCATCGGTTGTGACGCTAACAAGATTACTCAAACTACACTCTTAATATATGGAGACATAATATCCATCACATCGGCCGAGGTTTTAAAATTCTGATACAGACGAATTTCTCTTTTATACTGCCAATCAAAATATATCAACATCAGGACAACAACTGGGTATGAGATGTTTCATCAAGTTGTATCGTAAGAAGAAGAAGAAAATAGCTCCTTTCATCTCTTGTACAAATTGACTCTTCAAATCATGAGAGATATCAACCATTCTAGACTGGACTGTGTTGTTCGAAAAAATACTTCACTCAATTTCGTGTATCATCGTAACAAAGCGCACACTGTTCGGGGTACATAACAGATTCAGCTCCTCAACGATTGTGTGTGGCCTTTCCTTCAAGTTACCAAGTAAGGAACCTTGTATGGAGCTGCTACTAAGTTCTTATTGGGGGAGTATTCCAGCAGTGTCCGGCAGCTGTACATAAGATACCTACAGTCGTTTCCATCTCACCAGTGTTTGTTAAAGGTAATAATGTGTAGTTATTGGTGTCTGGCCATGGACACTTACTCTATTTGATAAAGCTGCAGCAGACAGTTTTAACCAGACACTTGATAGTCTTATTATCCTTTGTCAGATACTCCACCTAGGACATCTGACAGGCTACCAGACTCCCGATCCCCTCCTATACCTTTTGACTGACTATCACATCTACTTGTTTATCATCTACTAATTAACCTATTATAAGTAACATGAAGAAGTAAAATACACCTGCAGCTACCGGTAACGTGCGCCCCTGAGGTATTGTATTGTGAAAAAAAAAATCATTGTCTGCTTGATTGAATTTTTCCTGAAATCTGAGGCCCCTTGATTATCCCACCACTTTGAGAGCCGCTGTGGTTGAGGAAATAATGTGAGGAGGAGTTACATGAGTGCTCCACCCCCCTCCCCTCCCCTCCCCCTTCACCAGTTCACTACAACATGACAGGTGACAGTAATGAGAAAGGTGACAGGTCTCTCCCCTCCCCTTAACACCCATTGTTGACAGAAATTGTCCCTCTCAACCTGTCATCCTCCTGCTGTCTAACACGGCTCTCCACTCGCCTCCTCCATCTCACTTCATCTATGTCGTGACTAGTGATTGTGTGTCCCAACCCTACCTAACCTTACCTCTCTCCACCCTCCAATTTACTCATATTTTATCGATTTAAATTATATAGAAACGAATCGAGGTCAAGGACACTGAATGGAAAAAAAATACCCTGCTGTTCACTGTTGACCCCTCGGCCAGGTATACACTAATAACTCTGACCTTTGACCCACTGAGACTAAAGTTAAAATGAAATTCGTCTTCTCTTGGGACGTGATACCAACACCAAGGTCACTGGTTCTTGAAAATACTTAAAGAGTACGTGCTTAAGGACCTGAGTTAATGCATGGATTGGGTTGGACTCAAGAGTACATGCTTAAAACACTTCAGTTATTTTAATTACAGGAGTACTTATAAACCACATTATAGTAAGGTACACGGGCCTACTGCAGTCACCTGTAATAATGAAGACAAATCACAGGTATACCACGACTAAATTACATGGTACAGTAACTTCTCACTGTAATATTCCGAGGTTACAGTTTTCTTAAAGATGAATTTACTTGTGAATAAAAAGTAAAAATAGTTAAAAAAAAAGGGGGGGATTTTTTCTGCATGTCGACTAAAGTTTGTGTCAGGTACTTTGAAGAATTTTAAATTACTCCTCAAAGGAACACGAGAGCACTTCATATCTTGAGGGTTTTTTCCGCCTTTGATACTCACATACGAGCATAGAGCCATCACATTATAAAGATCTACGCCCCAAAAAATTCTTGAAAAATACTCCGGAACCTTATTATTATTATTATTATTATTATTATTATTATTATTATTATTATTATTATTATTATTATTATTATTATTGTTATTATTTAGAGTGATTACTTTCCATTATCATGACACTCACACTCAATCACTCAATCGCACTCACTCACTCACTCACCCGGGACGTCAGATCTGTAGACACCCTTACCAGACCTGACAAATGCCTCTACCTTCAAGTTGTCTCATAGGGCCTGTACTTCCATTACCTCCCACTGGCCTCCTTCAGCCACCTCTCACCGGGCCAATTTCAGCCACCTCCCTCAAGCCACCTCCTACCACCACCACCCCTTGGCCACCTCCTACCACCACCCCTTGGCCACCTCTCACCACCTCCCTCGGGCCACCTCCTACCACCACCCCTTGGCCACCTCTCACCACCTCCCTCGGGCCACCTCTCACCACCTTGCCCGGACCACCTCCTATCACCTCAAGTCGTTCCATCTCGTCTGTGGTCATCGCCTAAGTCGTCTGGTCTTGTTTGGGTCTTGTTTTGGTTTTGTTTTGGTCTTGTTTAGGTCTTGTTTAGGTCTCCTTGTCAGTCACGTCCACCTTAGAATAGTTTTGAGGAGTCTCCCCTTATCTGGGGTCATTATTATGTTTCTGTAGCATAAGTGGGGCATCTCTATATCTGTCTAAATGTTTGTCTGTTTGCCTCTGTCTCTCTGTTTCTCTGTCTGTCTGTCTGTTTACCTCTGTCTGCTTATCTGTCTTTCTCTGTCTCGGTTGGTCTTTGCCTCTCTCTGTCTATCGCTGTGCCTTTCTCTGTCTCTTTCCCTGTCTCAATCCGCCTGAATATTCCATAAAACTTACACCCCAACGCTAACTACGACCCTTCAAAATACACGACCTTCCCTGAAACACTACTCACGACCTATCTCACTACTACGTTAATACGACCTGACTGTACTAACAACAATGACGACCAGTTAATTATAAAAAAAGGTCAACAAAAGAGTGACTATAACTGACTGACTGGAAGATATATCTAACTCACTAATGATTGGGCTTGACATGTTAATTGATCCATGGTAATTGTTTATTTAACTGGTTGACTGGTTGACTGACGTGGTACAGGTTAATTAAGTGATCGTTAGCATACCTTTGTCCGGATGACTGAGTGGCCAATTAACCAACTGGAGAGGCTGACTGGATATTCATTCATTTTCACACCTTTAATTATCAATACGTTAATAATTTCCTTTTCACAGCTTGATAACTGACAGTGTAATAGACTATCTCCACTAGTAGACTATCTCCACTAATAGACTATCTCTACTAGTAGACTATCTCCACTAATAGACTATCTCCACTAATAGACTATCTCCACTAATAGACTATCTCCACTAATAGACTATCTCCGCTAGTAGACTATCTCCCAGACTATCTCCCCTAGTAGACTATCTCCCAGACTATCTCCGCTAGTAGACTATCTCCCAGACTATCTCCGCTAGTAGACTATCTCCCAGACTATCTCCGCTAGTAGACTATCTCCCAGACTATCTCCACCAATAGACTATCTCCACTAGTAGACTATCTCCCAGACTATCTCCGCTAGCAGACTATCTCCCAGACTATCTCCACTAGTAGACTATCTCCCAGACTATCTCCGCTAGCAGACTATCTCCCAGAATATCTCCACTAGTAGACTATCTCCCAGACTATCTCCGCTAGCAGACTATCTCCCAGACTATCTCCGCTAGTAGACTATCTCCCAGACTATCATCACTAGTAGACTATTAACACTAACCACCACCACCACCACTAATATATCTTTCTCATTTTTTCTTTAATAATATTCTAAGTATAAATAAAGTGTTGAGAATATAAGACATACAATCTGCCACTGTGTGTGTGTGTGTGTGTGTGTGTGTAATAATAATAATAATAATAATAATAATTAACGGTTTATTGAAAGAGCTTGGCAGCCAGAAGACTGAAAATATACAGTTACATATTTGGGGAATGGGTTACGAATTACAAATAATATACAAGTGACATAAGTGACACAAATAAGACATATAGTAACTTAGATGGGGATCAGCTCAAAATACAGTTCATTTCAACATAGTGACAGTGTAGGGAGCAGTGTTTACTGGGAGTGAATACACTGATTTATTACATGTTATTGATAATTTTTACAATGGTTGGGACTGGGCTGTTCTTATAGCGATCAGTTCGTGCACGTATGGGCTGGATGCGGTTGTGGTGTCGAACAGCAATTCTCGGACAGGGGATCTCAGGTGGTAGTAGGGGCCGGTGTCGGGGATGGTGTAGAAGCTTCTTACCAAATTTGCAGATGAGGCCGTGGTGATGGTCAGTGAGAGTCGAAAGGGTCAGTGTGTTGAGCGCTTCTTGATATGTGGAGTAGGAAGGGGAGAGAATAATCTTGCATGCCCTCTTTTGCACTTTTTCTAGGTGTTTACGTTGTGTGGCATTTAGGGAGGAAGACCAGGTGGGGGAGGCATAGGTGAGCTTGGGAAGTATGAATGTTGTGTAAACACTGAGGAGCTCGGGTGCAGGAACTCCGAGGGACTTGAGTCGGCGGAGGAGGTGGAGACGGAAACTGGAGGATTTGACAACTTCACTGACGTGTGGTTTCCAATTTAGTTTGTTGTCTATGGTGACGCCGAGGAGCTTCGTGGAATCTACAACCTGGAGTGTGTTCGGACCTAGGGTAATGGAAGGAGGTGGGACAATGTCGGAGGAGAGGTTGATGTGCATAACCATTGTCTTGGTATGATTGATGGTGACATGGTTGTTGGTGGCCCAGTTTTGGAGACTGTTCAATAAATCCTGAAGGGCGGTATAGTTGGGAGCGGAATTGTTGACGCTGATCCCAATGGTGGAGTCGTCGACATATTTCCAGCGAGCAGGGGCTTCTCTTAGGGCATCATTGATGAGCATAAGGAAGCAGAGTGGTCCCATCTTGGTGCCTTGGGGGACGCCACAGGTGAGTGACTGAAAGGTGGAGACAGCCCCTCGGAAGCGTACAGCTTGGCGTCGGTCACTGAGGAAGTCTGTAAGCCATGGTATGAGACTTCTCCGAAGCCCGAGGTCAATAGCTTTGTTTATGATTATATTGTGGTCGACTAGGTCGAACGCTTTAGTGAAATCAATGAAGGCGACAGCTACAGACGTTTTTCGTTTCTCGAGATGGCGGTATATGTAATCGAGAAAGCTGACAAGACAGTGAGTGGTGGAGGAAGTTTTCATGTTGCCAAATTGCTGAGGGTCTACGACTCCTGCAATATCAGCATAAGCCCAGTCAAACACAAAACTTTCACAGATTAGGCTGGGTATTGGGGTGATTGCAATAGGTCGTAGCTGATTTAAGGATTGTGGGCTGGTTGACTTGGGCACTGGTGATACATAAGAGGTCTTCCAGTCAGCTGGGCATCTGGCTTGACTGAGAGAAGCATTGATGATGGAGCAGAGGGGTTTAGCAAGCTCCGGGGAGAACTCCTTGAATAGTTTCATTGGTAAGTCAATGGGGGTGGTAGAGCGTTTTAATTTTAGTTTGTCCAGGCGTTTTGCTACGTCAAATTCCTCTACTAAGTCAGTGGGAAGGGGGGCTGGTAGGTAAGCAGGGAGAGTGGTTGTGTCAAGCCGTGGGAGCGTCTGGCATATAGTAGCGAAATGGTTATTTGTTTGCTCAGCTGCGTCAACATTAGTGAGGTGGCTAAGGAAGGGGAGGGGGTGTGTCATATTGTTTAGTCCACAGAGTTCTTTAAGCTTACCATACCATTGACTGATGTTGGTCTGCTTCAGGTGTTGTAATTTGGTTGGGTAGTGGGACTTCTTTGCAGTGCGTATTTCGCGGATGACTCTGTGTGTGTGTGTGTGTGTGTGTGTGTGTGTGTGTGTGTGTGTGTGTGTGTGTGTGTGTGTGTGTTATACTTAAGGCTATGGTGTTTTATTTACCTTATAGAAATTTTGTGTTTTTTGTGTTTGGATGAAGACTTAAAGAGTGTTTGGTTGTGTGAGTGGGTTTGTTTTGTCACACACACACACACACACACACACAGAGGGTCTGAAGGCTAACGTCAATCGTGTTAAGTAAGGAGATATTTGGCACCACAGAGGCCGCTGATGACCCACACGAGGTAAACAAAACACTTGAGAGACAAACAGACAGAAACAAAGCAGATGCAGAGAGAGAGAGAGAGAGAGAGAGAGAGAGATTTGCTCACACTCAATGAACTTAATGACATATAAACTGAGACAACAATAGGAAGATGAGGGAGGGAGGAAACTGGCTGACTGGTTGGCTGGCTCTCTAACTGGCTGGTGAACTGGTAAGCTGGCTGACTAATCTATAGACATAAAACCTTACAACAAATAAAATCCTTAAATTTTGACCTGTGTAAGAAAATCCTAAAATTCCAGGCCGGATTTACTGGAAAGAATCATCACTACAAAAAACCTAACCTAACCTAACCTAGAATGACGTGGTTATAAGTGAGGTCTTTTATAACTTGTTTCTGGTTAACTTTGTGTTTACTGATCAAATCAAGATGAAGTTTACAATCGTAACTTGGTTTGGTCAGGTCAGGGGTTAGCTCTTGTATGTTTGAGGTCAGATCTGGAAGAAATGCGTGGAGCTAAGGAAGGAAGGAAGGAAGGAAGGAAGGAAGGAAGATGTGTAGGTGGTGGTGTGTAGGTGGTGGTGGTGTGTAGGTGGTGTGTAGGTGATGGTAGTAATGTGTAGGTGATGGTAGTAATGTGTAGGTGGTGGTGTGTGTAGGTGGCAGCGAAGGTCAGCTAGGGTGAGGGTCGGCAGGGTAAAATTTGTCTGCATGGCTAAAACTTTTCTTCGGGGTCTGGAGGTCAGCAAACACCGCCGTGACATTGTCTGAAGTGTGTGTGTGTGTGTGTGTGTGTGGGTGTGGGTGTGATTAGCAAATGACGCCATCTTCCCAAACGGGCTAATTTCCATCGAAATTCAATATCTGAGGAATTATGCTAACTAGGAAGATGTTTATGGTGCCAAACATTATGTTTTCGGGGTCACGTATTCTAGCTAAGATGTTTTCAGATCATTTGAACAAATAATAAAACCAATTTTAAAATAATAGACCAAAACAACCGATTTAAACGCAAAATATTTTATATTACACAATTTTTGGGCTAAACTAAGTCCAATCTCAGGTCAGGTCCCAGGTTTGTCAGGCGAGTTAGTCTTTGTCTGTTACTGGCGAGAGTAAATTGTATAAACCAAATTTAATTCCTCTCTCTTTTAGATAAATACAGACACAGCGTAATGGCGGCACAATTTGATGTTTCCAGCGTCGAGTGGAGGACTCTGACACCAACAAATGTCACCAGCAGTTTCTCTAGACTTTAATAAATCACAAACACTGTTTTCTACCTGTTGTAAACTACGGTGTGTAATAGGGTGGCAATTTTTAATAAAAAGACTGACCCCGACCCATCCGAGCAAAGACTACGCTCCCTTCCTTTAATCCATTTCTTAAAAAATATCTATTGTCTAAGTATTAATATATCTTGTAACACTTACTATATTTACAGTACCTGCTTTTATTGTACCATCAAAACCGTTTTATCGGAAATTATCATGTAAATAGACAAGAAATTACCATTGCAATACATATATTTCCAACTAGACATAATCCTGACAGCTCTGTCCTCTTGTACAACCTTAATACTGTACAACCCAAGTTGTTCTGCTTCCCCATTATATTTATGTTTTTCAATTCCACTGTAATTTATGTATAATACTTATAATAAATAAATAAAATAAATAAATAAGAACATAAGAACATAAGAATGGAGGAAACTGCAGCGGGCCTATTGGCCCATACTGGGCAGTCCCGTTTACACCCAACCCCTATTGCTCATATGAGCATCCAACCTATGTTTGAAGCAATTCAGCGTATTCGAGTTAATGATGATATTTGGTAACTTGTTCCATTCATCCACTACTCTGTTTCCAAACCAAGTGTTTACCTATTTCACGCCTAAATCTAAATTTGTCTAATTTAAAACCATTGTTACGAGTTCGCTCCTGGTTGGATAGTTTGAGTACCTTTGTAATGTCCCCTTTGTTTAGCCCTGCCTTCCACTTATACACCTCTATCAGGTCGCCCTCGCTCTACGTCTCTCAAGGGAGTGCAAATTAAGATGCTTTAACCTGTCTCTATACTCAAGGTTCCTAATGCCCGGGATTAGTCTTGTCATTCTCCTCTGAATTCTTTCCAAGGATTCTATATCCATTCTGTAATACGGTGACCAGAACTGAACTGCGTAATCCAGGTGTGGTCTCACAAGAGCAAGATACAGTTTTAGGATGACCTCGCTAGTCTTGTAACTAACACTCCTTTGTATGAACCCAAGTATTTTATTAGCCTTGTTACGAGCAAAAACACATTGTTTACTTGGCTTAAGGTTCCTACTTATCATTACTCCTAAATCTCTCTCGCAGTCGGATTTCTCTATGGCATCGTTGTTCATCTGGTATCTGGTTTCCCTGTTTACATCTCCTATACTGAGTACTTTACATTTGTCCACGTTGAATTTCATCTGCCATTTTTCAGACCATTCGAAAAATTTGTTTAGATCTTCCTGTAGTTTTGCCGAGTCCTCGTCAGATTTGATAACACGTCCTATTTTAGTGTCATCAGCAAATTTACTTATGTTGCTGTCAATGCCGATATCTATGTCGTTTATGTATATAATAAATAATAATGGTCCAAGTACTGAGCCTTGGGGAACTCCACTTGTGACGTTGAAGTGATAACCGTGATAACATTCTGTGATGTTCTTATTACCACCATGCTATTGTACTATTCCAGATGTTACTAAATGCTATATAATACTTCCTTGAGATTTATGTATAGTATATATCAGGTGCCTACAGGAGAGCTCAGGTTCTCAACTGGCTCAGCCATGTTAATATTGTTATTATTATCCACTCTGTATCTATGTTTTTCTGGTTAAATAAACTGTTTCAATACAATTCAATTCTATACGACAACGACACATTCCAGACTCAGAGAAATTGCAGGTCAACTTACACTAGTTCTTGATAGTTACAATTATTACTGAAAAGAGAAAATAAATATGAAATGCTTAGTACAAGTAGAGATGGATCCGTTATATTTCACCAGGTCACAGGCTATTATTGTGTGTGTGTGTGTGTGTGTGTGTGTGTGTGTGTGGAACCCAAAGAAACCACATAGCTGGTCATTGGTTCAGTCAATCATAGGTAGTACATCAGACAGGCGACCTTGAGGTGTTCACTAGACTCAGTAGTGATGCTGTTGCTGTAGAAGCTCGATACTACGGGGCAAAAAACTGCTACGCGAAGTACATCGATGAACCGAAGCTCAAAACGCAGGAGAATCAAACAGAAACGAACAGTTATATCAAAGAGAACATGTGGCAACTGCTGGCCCAGTCATCCATCAGTAACGATAACATTTTCTTATTGACAACACTTAATTGTTTCCTAGAGAATCTTAGGGAAAGTGTAGCTGAACATGGCGAGGAATATCAATCTAAAACCTAAAGAAACAGCTAACCAATGAACGGCCAGATATTTCTTTTATCCCTCAACCAGGAATATCTAATCTAGTCTGCTCAAAAGACATTTTTATAGGCGAAGCGCCAAGAAAGGCTCAGGAATTTATTAAATTTCTGAAGGGTGATACTTGACTGTGAAGGAGATCACAGAGGATAATATAATTCACAAAATTGTGGATATTTTGAGGCGACAATTCTCACATTTAAGGAAACATGGCGGTGAGTGTTACTCTCCTGGAGAAGTATATCAACTACAGCCTTGAAAAATTGGATGATCCATTATTATACAAAACAGTTTATTGACTCATAAAAAAACAGCTTTATGATGAGGCAGATGGCGTGCCAAAGATTGATCCCAATCTTCCTCGTCTACACACAGCTTCTGATAATATCACGCAGGTAGTGTCTGAGATTTACCTAACACCTTAGTTTAGCTGTATACTTGCGTCATGAATACTGAAGCAGAAACTTGTTGATGTAATGTATGCATCTCATATACTGAGCCACGCGGCTTCTTTAAACCAGCTGCTGAATATGTTAACTCAGAACAGTAACCAACATCAACGAGTCACACTAGCCACCAGAGATTACGTCACGGCGGATCATCATCTCATTGTTGCTGCAGCAGACACAGTAACTGAGACCATAATGAAGGACCAATGACTGCAAGAGGGCGATACATGTTATGAAAAGGCAACTCGTACAGACATTGACCAAGGACTTTAAGGCACCAAAACGGAGCTTGAATCTAAAGTTTATCCTGGGCGGTGATGTCAGACAGAGACATGAGAGTCGCAGTATCATCCACCAGTATCACCCACAGTGACTCAGGAATTATAGGACAATGCCGACTTGAGCTACATAGAGACAGTGGGCTATATTACATGTAGCTCTGGAGACAAATATTGACGTTCTGGTTGTCTCCTTCAACACTATAATAATGACTAACCCCGCGGACCACCAATCAATATACATAACCTTAAAACACATCACAGATTTAATAAGCAGCCTCAGAGAGATACAAACCCCTGTCCGCTTTGACACGGCCACTCGGGACTTGATGAAAGCATTAGAGAGCACTTGGACCCACACTAAAGTATTGATAGTGTCATTCCCTGTGGTGGAGACAACGCACCTCTGCATCTGTTGCGAGAGTCACGAGGTTTTACTGCAGGAAGTGTCTATAAAATGTCAGAATAGTGTAATTACTAACCTCGTTACGCGCTTAAAGACCTTTGTTGTTGAAACACAGTAATAACATTATAACAACAGCAACTCTAACCGAGCACTGTTTGGACTAAAGTTAGTAGAGGGAATATTAAATACCAAGTTCATTTACAATGTTAATGAACGGTGTAAGAAAACCAGCAATGACATTAAAGAGAAAGTGAAGGATTACTGCAGCAAACTGACGAGGGATTATAGGGACCTGCAGATAAGAGAGAGAGGACCCATGAAACCAGGTTGTGCAGATAACCAGTGCCCAAACTAAGTGAGTGTGTCTGGTGTTGTGTGATCCCCCACCTCACCGCTTGTTACCAGTGAACCAAGGTTAGGTGAGGTGAGGTTAGTTTAGGTGAAAATCAACATCACTACTACCAGACGTGGCCCAGGGGATGTGCATCAATCACCTGTGTTGCTTTTGCCTGACACTGATCGACCCAACTATGACAAATACAACGACAGCAGTGATACGTGATGCCTTTTGAAGACGATGCACATTGTTGGAAAGGTTTATCAGAGAGAATTTAATTATGTGTGTAGGTGGGGTGCAGGTGGTAGTGGTGGTGTGTAGGTGGTGTGGTGGTGGTGGGGTGCAGGTGGTAGTGGTGGTGTAGGTGGTGATGGTAGTGCTTAGGTGGTGGTGGTGTGCAGGTGGTAGTGGTGGTGTAGGTGGTGATGGTAGTGTGTAGGTGGTGATGGTGGTGTGTAGGTGGTGATGGTGGTGTGGTGGTGGTGGTGTAGGTGGTGATGGTAGTGCTTAGGTTGTGGTGGTGTGCAGGTGGTAGTGGTGGTGTAGGTGGTGATGGTAGTGTGCAGGTGGTGGCGGTGGTGTGGTGGTGGTGGTGGTGTAGGTGGTGCTGGTGGTGTGTAGGTGGTAGTGTGTAGGTGTGAAGGTGGCGGTATAATTACAGTTCGTGTATGTTTACCAATACAAAGATACACCTTGCACTTTACAATGCCAGGTAACAATACATAATAAACTATCAAGACAACATCACCTTATGCCTCCATTACTATAAGACACCGACCACAACCTTCTACAATATATAATTATCATCATTACACACAATCCTAAAATCCCACGATAAAAAAAAAATACCACACATAAAATTTCCTTTCAAAATGCATTACCTAGTTATTCAAAATGCATTACCTAGTTATTCAAAATGCATTACCTAGTTATTCAAAATGCATTAGACTCCCTGAGAAATGTCTGAAGTTTTATTTTTTTACCCCCCAACAGAGAGAAAAAGTTTTGGTGGAACTTTAGTAAACTTCTCAAGATTTCATCCCCCAGGAATCGGTTTTTAACTCTCGTATGAAGGGTGGATCACACACGGCCTCCTTCAGTTCATCATCAAGGTGTAATTTTCCATGATGGTGCCTTCAGTATTATTTCTGGAGAGGTTTTCCTTACGTCTTCTGGAAACTTTTTTTTTTTTGGAGGGGGGTGTTTTTTTGTGTTTTTATGTCTGTCTGTCTGTGTTTGTATGTCTGTTTGTCTGTTTTTATGTCCGTCTGTCTGTTTTTCTGTTCCTCTCTCTCTTTTTTTCCTCGTGTGGTGTGGTGTGGTGTGGTATGAGGTGGTGTGTTATGGTATGTGGTGGTGTATTGTGGTATGTGGTGGGGTGGTGTATTGTGGTATGTGGTGGTGTGGTGTGGTGTGGTATGGTATGTGGTGGTGTAGTATGTGGTGTGGTATGAGGTGGTGTGGCATGGTGGAGTGTGGTATGTGTTATATGTGTTTATGTGTATGTTATGTGTAACTTTTATGCTGTATGTATCTTATGAGTTGTGTGCTGTGTGTGTGTGTGTGTGTGTGTGTGTGTGTGTGTGCCATCATCCATTCACACTCACCAATTACCCCTCCTCCTCAGGTAACACTAAGTCACCTAATTTTTCAGAACCAATTAGGTAACGAGCGAACAGGTACAGTAACTTCAAATACTAAATACACAGGATACAAAAAAAATAATTACTGTACCTGCATCTTCATCTCATTTCAAAAACTCAAGACTCAAATTTCACAGATGAATAAAAAAAAAAAATATATATATATATATATATATATATATATATATATATATATATATATATATATATATATATATATATATATATATATATATATATATATATATATATATATATATATATATATATATATATATATATATATATATATATATATATATTATTTTTTTTTTCCATGGACCAAGTTCTCATTTTAGAGTCTAATCCGCTTACATGAGTTTGTTCAGAGTACATTTAGTGTCAATTGGTAAATCTGATGTGTTCTGAGTAAGCAAATGGTTCAGGGAGTTACGTATAGCAGAGAGAATGAAGAAATGAAACAAGGATGCAATGAAAGACGTAGGATTGGTATTACTAAAGGTTGGGTTAGGTTGGGTAGGTCAACCCCCTAAAGTGACCCCATAAATAAACGCAATCTCAGGGGAGAGAAATAATCAATCATAACCCATGTTTTTCCTTGTAGGTTATGTCAGTGAACGACTCGGGGTGAACGACTCGGGGTGAACGACTTCAATTAGAATGAACGTCTCAAACTAGAATGAACGTCTTAATATAGAATGAACGACTTAGAATGAACGTCTTAGAATGAACGTCTTAGAATGAACGACTTAGAATGATCGTCTTAAACTAGAATGAACGACTTAAAATGATCGTCTTATGTGAACGTCACCTACCCACAGCCTGTACTGCCGTTTTTTCCACAGTAAACTCTCCCACTATCATCTGGCCCCCTGTAAGGCTTTGCTATTAACCTTATGGCTGGTCCTATCTGATTCCTTGATTTAAATAGATGAAAATAAATAGCTTGGGTTCTTGTACACTTTGGAATAAATGAGAGAGAGAGAGAGAGAGAGAGAGAGAGAGAGAGAGAGAGTCAAGGTTCGTCCAGGTAAGGTTCACTCAGGTGATGCCTTGAGGCAACATTGAATAAACTCTCTGGACTGGGATGGACGTTTTTCCTGAAAGCTTTAGCTGAATCTTTTAGCTGCAGGATTTAGCTGAAAGTTTTAGCTGAAGGTTATAGGTGAACTCTTCAAGCCCTCAGCTAAGAGATTCCACTCTCACCATCCACCCGTCTCCTTCCACCCCATCATCCACCTCTTCCCCTCCATCCCATCATCCACCTCTCCACCCTCATCACCCAGCCACCTGTTATTTTTCTGTTTTTGTTTCTCTTCTCTCCGTTACTCCTTATTTGCTTCCCTTGTTTACTGTTTTTCTGGTACTATTTGGGGAAGGATTTACCCCAACAACACCAAAGGACACAGACAGACAGATGATCACCCCATTACTCTGTACTCGTATCGTGGACACAAGACACCGCGAGTCATCACCATTAAAGCAGCTCTCAGGTATAAGTATTACAATCATTCTTATTCCTATCTTTAAATACGTCTGTTAACCACAACATCCCCAGATAAGTGTTATGCCTTTATCTTAGGCTGGTATGTGAGATGGTTTATATAATTACATCAATCATGGTAACTTTCCTATGAGCCGTGAGTAGTCGCTCTCTCACTTAATACTGTGTTCAACGAGGCTCATAGCGTTAATTACGGTGATATTCCAGTTATTGTGCGATAGTTTATTTTCTTAATAAATAGGCAAAAGACTTTGAAAACATAACTTATAAACAGTTATGAATGTTACTACGAGTTGACCTCTAATACGACTCTTGATCAGTGATTACAGGTAAACGGAAGCTATAACAGTGGTAAGGTAAGGTAAGGTAAGGTAAGGTAAGGTAAGGTAAGGTAAGGCTGATTCTTAAAATATGTGGGGTGATGTTCACACTACTTTCACTTATTACACAGCTTTGTCACTATTCCTATATTTCATTATCACAGCAACATTTTGTCACTAGTGAGAGAGAGATCCGGTGGGCTGGTTAGGGTGAGAGGTCCGGTGGGCTGGTTAGGTTAGTGAGAGGTCCGGTGGGCTGGTTAGGTTAGTGAGAGGTCCGGTGGGCTGGTTAGGTTAGTGCGAGGTCCGGTGGGCTGGAGAGTGTGGTCACGGTCTCCTCCTCGACCAACTGAATTACGGATTACAGTTCCTGCGGTGAGGTGAGCTGCAGCTCGTCCTTCACCTTGTGGGGCTCCGGCACACAGTACAACTCCTAAGTGTCTAACTCAAGAGTTTCTACGGTGCAGTAGGCGCCGAGGAAGGCCGAGCAGTAGCATGGCACCACCACCCCGTTACCATCTTCACCTTCTTGTCTCTTACAACACTATAAAAAATTCCAACCTAAGTACATGGGGGTATTTTTTACATTTAGCCCCGAATTCTAATTCAATGTCTCGGTGATCTTGAAAACAATTTACTATATTTAACCAAAATGGAAAAGACCTCATATCCAGTGTCTGTCACCTACAGTCGGTGCCCTCGGGAGTTGTTGGTTTCGGGGTACCTTTACGATGTAGATAAACAGAACCAAACAAAGCGTCGCCTGAAAGTCACCTTCTGCCTCGACAGTGGTTCCAATGTATCAGTTATTCCGTTAGATTTTGTCATCTCTGCTGGACTTCAGGACTATCTAGTGGACCGTGAAGAGTTTTCGGTCGATACCGGTAGTGGGTCAACGAAAAATGGAGTTTATGGTCGGCTGGAAATGAAGGTACAGCTCGGTGCATATAAACTCCGGCCTACTCTTATTGTGGCGAGGAAAGGCGCGCCATTTGTGTTGGGAATGGATGTGTTAAGTCAGTCCGTCTTGGACCTGTCTACCAAAAACCCCACTCTTACCCTACTGGCACCCTCCAAACACCTTCTCAAGCCCATAACCCCTTTAGCAGCCACATGTAAAATCCGAAACCAGACTGTTTCATGCCTGCTGGACACAGGCTGTACCTACTGTTACATAACACCCGAATACGCGCAACAGCTGCACCTCTACTACCGACCATCAGAGTGTGTCCGCGAGTGCAACACGGTAATGGGGCAGGATAAGGTGCTCGGATACGTGTCCCCTGTCCCCATCACCTACATGGGTAAAACTAACTGGGCACCTTTTTACGTCGCTAATGATAACAACTATGGTGTAATTCTTGGCATCAACTTCCTCACGAATGCTCGACTCACATTCAACTTCACCGAGCTCTGTGCTTGAGTCCCAATCCTCTCATCAGAGTGAAATACAGCCATTTCATTGAATTACGCCCATAATGCCTTATTTAAGTCTTTTGTTTGTAATTAAAAAGGAACGAAAAAAATAGTTTCCTGCAATTAGTACGACTGTATGGAGGAAAGACTTTTATTTTATTTTTTTACAATATATACCTATTCCTGGCTCAATACGCCTGGCGCATGAAAAATCGAAAAAAAAATATGAGAAGAAGTACTTTGTTTCTCAGCAGTTAGAGACATCACATCTAAACATAAAACAAATGCTTCTCGAAAAGATTGTGGAAAGAAGACATGCCTTCTCTCAACATACACAGCAGCTTCCAGTCGACAAGCTTGGTTTTCAATGGACTTGTGCAGCCGTTCATCGATGCTGTATTCCTTTATGGAAGGTGGAAAATAAATCTCTGAAGAGATTTCTAGAGAAATACACCGAGGAAAGTGTACCAAGTGAAGCTACATAACGAAAGAGTTATGTAAACCCTACCTTTGATAATATCATGCAGAAAATAATACGCCACCCAAGGTACTGCTGAAGGTGGGCTAAAGACCACAACACAACACAGCACGGTTTTAATATTTTACAAACAACAATAACAAGTTAATCTCGTCTGTTAATAATAATAGCTTTTAAACTTTCCAACATTCAGTGACGTCATCGGAAGAATTCGTGAGATCAACATTATATTTGGATTTACTTTGAGGAAAAAAACATAAGATAATTTGAAATACAAAGCTAAAAAAAATATTAAAATAATCTACACATCCACCATGACGGCCGGACAAGTAACCCCCCCCCCCGGCGGTCATATAACTGGTGAATCTAAATGGATACAATTTACAGCTACACATATGAGGATGTTCAGAGTAAAGAAACATTACAAAGTTTGAGACATAACAGCACTTACCTGTCACCCACATACCAGGCCAAGCAACTAATAATACACAGTCCTTCTCTCCAACACACCGCCAGTGAGAGCTCTTGAACACACTCAACCTACCTATTGAAAATTACATCACATAGACCATCTACACTGATGGCTCTCTAAAGACGTGTGTGAGAAGGCAGAAAGGGCTCTCAGTGTGACTCAACCTAATGACAATATAGAAGGAGTTAAAATCAATGGAAGAAATTGAATTAGTTGCCAGACTCGGGGCCACAAGACTTAAGACAATACCGCTGACCGTATCATCATCACTGACGCCTTATCTTCACTACTTGCACTTGACGCCCTAGGCTTAAGCTGTCACCAATAGGAACCCTTAAAACTGTAATCAGGAAATAACTTGCTGATTAATTAGAAGACAGTAGACAATTGGAAACAGGAACTAGTCAATCCACTGTTTACCATGGTGAGATGTATCAAGTGAAACATGTATATGAGGCAAGTATCAAGATCACAAGATGTTGTAATCGCTAGACTAAGGTTAGGATATAAGTACCTCTGGCAGTATGTCCCTCAGGCAGATGTGAACAAGACTTAATGTTAGGTGTGTGGCCAGACATATGGCCACACACTCTAGCACTACGTCCTCGACTGTGTGAAGATAGGACCTTTTTGTGACAGACACTGTAATGTGCTTGAATGCCTTTCATGAAGATGTGAATAACAATATATATAAAGTATGCCTCACACTGCAGTATGCCCCCTCACACGGGTATGGAGTCAACTTCTTTGTCCACAAGTAAACAAACAATATACTGGAAATACCTCGTAGCATTTAATGGCATAATAATCCTGACCACGGGGGACTGTTATACACACCATTAAGTGACCTCTATTCTGTAAACTTTTTCGTGCTGCCGCCCACAGGAGGAGTATAGGGTGCACAACAAACTAGCCGCTGTCTGTAACAAAATGCATTCAATTCAGTCCGGTGGTGGTTGCTAACACGTCCATGAGCCTATGGAGTACCATCGTCGTGTGTGTGTGTGTGTGTGTGTGTCAGTTTATAGTGATGTAAGAACCTCTTCCTCACCAAAACATTCTTTTAGCTCCCCGTAACTCCTCTCCTCCTCCTCCCTCATCATAACTCTCCCTCTCCCTCCTCTTCCTCCCTCTCCATAAATCTCCTCCCTCTCCAAAACTCTCTTCTCCTTTTCCCTCCCCTATAATTCATCTCCTCCTCCTCCCTCAAAACCACATCCTTCAAGAAGTATAAAGATGTTTACACCAAATCCTCTCTCTCTCTCTCTCTCTCTCTCTGGCAAGGATGTAGTTCGTCACCTTTTCACTTGTTTAATCAATCTTGCGTCACTTCTCACATGTCGAGCGTATTTAAGTCAAGAGGAAATCTGCCATTTTTTCCCCAGGTGTTGTGTCTGCCACTCTATATACTCGTAGGTCTGTGTCTGCCACTCTCAGTACGTCTCAGAGTGCCACAAGCCTTCCTTCTCTATCAATGCCATTATTGATGCCAAAGACGTTCTCACTTTTAGCTTTGGTCATTCTAATATGTCTTTGATCATTCTCCCTTTAATTATTTTGTCATTCTGACTCGTATATCTTTAACACTAGCTTATTTTTCATCATTCTAACCCCTAATCATTCGCCATTCTAACTTCACTTTTGGTCAATTTATTCTTGACTTGTGATCATTCTAATACCAGACAGCTACCAAACAGGGAGGTACTACCGCTTGGGAAGATATTGGAAGCATAATGTGTTATGTAATGGTAGACTCTGCTGTCATATGTGACCAAGTCCCAGGTTGCTCATCTGACTTTCTACCTCATTTACACACAATTGCAGGGTTTCAAGTGTTTCTCTTACTTGGACAACACAACATACATATATTGTTTCTCACTCTTGAACTTTTTTTCATTTTTGTATTTCTTTATTATTATTATTATTATTATTATTATTATTATTATTATTATTATTATTATTATTATTATTATTATTATTATTATTATTATTATTATTATTATTATTATTATTGTTATTATTATTATTATTATTATTACATTTTCGCCCCCCAGGCCCCTATGTGGGTCAGTGACCTGTGCCCGGGTGGGTTAATCCCCGTAAAAAAACAAAAAACAAACATCATTCTACTCCTGACTTGTGATCATTCTAGCACCTCATCATTCTCCCCAACGCAATAAACACCAGTTCTCCAACTCAACAACCATTCTAACGTGGCAAGGTCGCCACTCTGGTCATCTACCACTACCGCATACCACGACCATCAATTCATCACATTCCGTCGGTGCCCCGGTGTTCTCCTGCCTTTTCAAGACGTTGCTGAGTGTGGAGTGAATGGACGCTTCCCTACCCTGAGTGTGCATCACCGTGTTCCAGAACCTTCCCCCAGGGCCACTGCCGTAGGAAATATTTGTTCATTGATTGATTCCATTAATTGCTGACTCCCCTTTATTGTTCGATTCTATCAATTGTTGACGCCATTTAATTGATTGATTCCATTAATTGCTGACTCCCCTTTATTGTTCGATTCTATCAATTGTTGACTCCATTTAATTGTTTGAATCCAATTAATTGCTGACTCCCATTATTTGTTTGATTCCTTTAATTGTTGCTTCCATTAATTGTTTGACTCCCGTAATTATTTGATGATTGTTGAGTGGTGTCAGAGTTTTGTTATATTTTTATAGTAAAGAGATGCCAATCTCTAACGGTTGTTTGTTATTCCTCGGAAAACCATGGTCCTTGACTTTCCTTTATTAAGATCCTGATTAGCCTGGTAAGGGATTTCTATCCCTAAGTCCCAGGCCTTTACAAGTGGCGACCTTGCCAGGATTGTCTCTGACCTTTGGTTTCTGAGGTTTAACATTCGTTCCGGTGTTGTAAGTCGCCGTGAGCGCGCCACCTTGCTGTCTGTGGCCCGGAAGCAAGTGTTGTTCAGTGGTTATCCCTTCCTTCTGTGTGCTAATTTTGTTGCTCTCCCTTGTACGTGGGAAAGTTAATTAGTGTTGGTTGGGGTGCACTGTGGATGCTGTCATAGCATATATGTTGTTGTTTCACCTGGTGCGGTTTCGTTACCCTGAGGTGATTCAGCTGGGCTGGGTGCGGAACGAGGTTCCCTCCAGTCGGATCAAATCATTTACTGGTCTGATTGAGCCACTAGGTGAGTTACCTTTGGCTATTTGCGGGGTAAGTTGTTTGTTTTCTTCCTTTGTTCTTGGCCTTTCGGATCATTATGTCTGCTTTTGAGGTGTGGAAAGAT
>NW_024750543.1:0-3253 GCF_018991925.1 Homarus americanus
CACTCAGGCCTCCACTCCTCAGGTACACCCCTCCCTCCCAGGTACCTCCCAAGTACCTCTGACACTCCCACCTCTGACACTTCCAGTTACACCTCTGACACCAGGTACACCTCTGACAGTCCCAGGTACACCTCTGACTCTCCCAGGTACACCTCTGACTGCCAGGTACACCTCTGACCATCCCAGGTACACCTCCCATACACTCCCAGGTACACCTCCCGTACTCCCAGGTACACCTCCTGACCGCTCCCAGGCACACCTCAGACACTCCCAGGTACACCTCTGACACTCCCAGGTACACCTCTGACACTCCCAGGTACCTCTCACACTTCCAGGTACACCTCAGACACTCCCAGGTACACCTGACACTTCCAGGTACACCTACCACTCCCAGGTACCTCTGTCCCAGTCCCTCTGACCTCCCAGGTACTCACGACACTCCCAGGTACACCTCGACACTCCCAGGTACCTCTGACCTCCCAGGTACACCTCTGACACTCCCAGGTGCACCTCTGACTCCAGACACACCTCAGACACTCCCAGGTACCTCCTGACACTCCCAGGTACCCCAACTCCCAGGTACACCTCTCACACTTCCAGGTACACCTCAGACACTCCCAGGTACACCCTGGCACTTCCAGGTACACCCCGACACTCCCAGGTACACCTCTGACACTCCCAGGTGCACCTCCTGACACTCCCAGGTGCTCCCACTGACCTCCAGGTACACCTCAGACACTCCAGGTACACCTCCTGACCTCCCAGGTACACCTCTGACTCTCCCAGGAACTCCACTGACACTCCCTGGTGCATCTCTAACACTCAGGTACACCTCAGACACTCCCAGGTACCCTCAAACACTCCCAGGTACACCTCCGTCACTCCCAGGTACACCCCTGACACTCCCAGGTACACCTCAGCACTCCCACCTCCGGCCTCCCAGGTACCTCCCATTTACTCCTAGGTACACCTCTGACAACCAGGTACACCTCAGACACTCCCAGGTACACCCTCCCAGCCTCCCGTGCACCACCCAGCACTGCCAGGTACACCTCAAACACTCTCAGGTACACCTCAGACGCTCCTAGGTACACCTCTGACACTCCCAGGTACACCTCTGACACTCCCAGGTACACCTCTGACACTCCCAGGTACACCGCTGACACTCCCAGGTACACCTCTGACACTCCCAGGTACTCCTCTGACACTCCGTGGTCCTCCTCTGACTTTCCGTGGTACTCCGATGACACTCCCACGTACACCTCAGACACTCCTAGGTACACCTCAGACACTCCCATGTACATCTCAGACACTCCCAGGTGCACCCCTGACACTCCCATGTGCACCTCTGACACTGCCAGGTACACCTCTGACAGTCCCAGGTACACCTCTGACACTCCCAGGTACACCTCCGACACTCCCAGGTACACCTTAGACACTCCCAGGTACACCACTGACACTCCCAGGTATACCTCTGACACTCCCAGGTCCACTTCTGACACTCCCAGGTACACCTCAGACACTCCCAGGTGCTCCTCTGACACTACCAGGTACACCTCAGACACTCTCAGGTACTCCTCAGACACTCCTAGGTACACCTCTGACACTCCCAGGTACACCTGTGACACTCCCAGGTACACCTCTGACACTCCCAAGAACACCTCAGACACTCCCAGGTACACTTCTGACACACCCTGGTACTCCTCTGACACTCCCAGGTACATCTCAGACACTGCCAGGTACACCTCAGACACTCCCAGGTACACCTTTGACACTCCCAGGTACACCACTGAGGCTCCCAGGTACACCAATGATACTCCCAGGTACTCCACTGACACTCCCTGGTACATCTGACACGCCCAAGTACACCACAGACACTTCCAGGTACACCTCCGACACTCCCAGGTACAACCCTGACACTCCCAGGTACACCTCTGACACTCCCAGGTACACCTCTGACACTCCCAGGTCCACTTCTGACACTCCCAGGTACACCTCAGAAACTGCCAGGTACACCTCAGACACTACCAGGTACACCTCTGACACTCTCAGGTACACCTCAGACACTCCCAGGTACACCTTAGACACTCCCAGGTACACCTCAGACACTCCCAGGTGCACCCCTGACACTCCCAGGTACACCTCTGACACTCCCAGGCACACCTCTGACCCTCCCTGGTACACCTCAGACACTCCCAGGTAAACCTCTGACACTCCCAGGTACACCTCTGACACTCCCAAGTACACCACTGACGCTCCCAGGTACACCAATGACACTTTCAGGTACTCCACTGACACTCCCTGGTACATCTGACACTCCCAGGTACACCTCAGGGCACTCCCAGGTACACCTCCGACACTCCCAGGTACACCTCGGCACTCCAGACACACCTCCTGACACTCCCAGGTACACCTCTGACCTCCCAGGTACACCTCTGACACTCCCAGGTACACCTCCGACACTCCAGGAACACCTCCCGATACTCCCAGGCACACCTCCCGACACTCTCAGGTACACCACCGGCCTCCCAGGTACCCTCAGACACTCCCAGGTACACCACAGACACTCCCAGGTACACCTCAGGCAATCGCCAGGTGCCCTCAGACACTCCCTAGGTACACCTCTGGCCTCCAGGTACACCTCTGACACTGCCAGGCTACACCTCCTGACACTCCCTGGTACTCCTCCTGACACTCCAGGTACACCTCAGACACTCCTATGGCCACACCTCCTGACAGTCCCAGGTACCTGAACCTCCCAGGTGCATCTCAGACCTCCTTGGTACACCTCTGACCTCCCAGGCCTCCAGGTACACCATTGACGCTCCCAGGTACACCACTGACACTTTCAGGTACTCCTGGCACTCCCTGATACATCTGACTCCCAGGTACACCTCAGACACTTCTGGTGCCTCCGACACTCCCAGGTACACCCAGCACTCCCAGGCACACCTATGACACTCCCAGGTACACCTCCTGACACTCCCAGGTACACCTCCGACACTCCCAGGTACACCTCAGACACTCCAAGGAACACCTCTGACACTCCCAGGTACACCTCCGACACTCCCTAGGTACACCCCTGACACTCCCAGGTACACCTCTGACACTCCCAGGTGCACCAGCCAAGCCCCCAGGCCGCTTTGACACTCCCAGGTACACCTCAGACCCTCCCAGAGACCACCTTTGACTCTCCCAGGTACACCTCTGACACTGCCAGTTACACCTCTGACAGTGCCAGGTACACCTCTTA
>NW_024750544.1:0-49707 GCF_018991925.1 Homarus americanus
CTGGCAGGGCCCCTGGGGGCTCCACCTCATTTAGGAGGGCCCCTAGGGACGCTGCTCCCATGGGAGGGCTCCGGGCTACGCTGCCAACACTGGGAAGGTCCCTGGGGGTGCAGTAGCGCTTCAGAGGGCTCCTTGAGGAGACGCCGCCCCTGGCAGGTCCCCAAGGTTGCCACTCCTCTTGCGAGGGTTTTTGGGGGCACAGCCGCCCATGAGCTGGCACCTACGGACGTCGCGGCCCTTGGGAGGTCCCGTGGGCACACCGTCGCCCTGGGAGGGCCTCTACGAGTGCCACCACCCCTGGAAGGAACATTGGGGGCACCCCAGCTCTTGGCAGGGCTTTCTTAAGGCACCGCAGCCTTTTGGAGGGCCCGGAACGACCCTGGGAGAGCCCTTGGGGACGGCACCGCCATTGGGTGGGCCTCTGGGGGTCAGCGCCACCCCTTGGAGGGCCCTCATGGGCTTTCTAAGGGCGTCCCCACCCCCAGGGGCCCTCCCAGGGGTGGCGGCGTTACCCGGAGCCCCCAAGAGGCAGCAGCGCCGCCAGGGGCCCTCCCAAAGTCGACAGAGACCCCTGGGGCTGTGGCACCCACAAGTCCCTTTCCATAGGCGGTGGCGCCTCCAAAGCCTCCCCAGGGAAGGTGGCGCTCCTAGTGGCCCTCTTAGAGGCCCTCCCAAGGCCGGTGGCGTTTCCAGGGGACATCCAGATGCAGAGGCGCCCCTAGTGGACCTGACAGGGTGAAGGCACCCAAAGGGGGGATCCAAGGGCTGTGACGCCCCCTGGGGACCTACTTATGTGTGGCGGTGACCCTCAGGGGCCCTTTCAGGGGCGTCGACTTGCCAAGGGCGGCGACGTCCCCAGGGACCCTCTTTTGGCGTGGCCGCGACCCCATGACCCTGCCATGGTCGGTTGTGCCCCTTGCGAGCCTCCTTGGGGCCGTGGCACCATAAAGGGCCTCCAGGGACCATCGACGGGGCAGTGGCGTCCCCAAAGCTCCTTCCAAGGGCGTAGGCGCTACCAGGGCCCTTCCCATATGCAACTCCGCCCATAGGGGTACTGACAGCGGCGACCACAGCAATAGGGGGCTCTCTCAAAGGTGGCAGTGCCATTAAGGAGGCGTACCAAGGATGGAGGCGACCTTAGGGGCCCTCCCAGGGGCGTTTGCGACCCCAGGGCCCCTCCAAAGGTCGGCGGCAACCCCAGGGTCATTTCTAGGTGCAATGGCGCCCACATTAGCCTTTCCAATTGCTGTGGCGTCCCCAGAGGTCCTCATAAAGGCGGCGGCGTCCCCAGCGACTCCCCCCGGGGCAGCGGCACCGCCAGGGGCTTGATCGTGGTATCGTACATATTGCATGAGTCCAGCAATCCCTTACTTAACTGTGATTGATGGAATATTCTTTTAACCCACCAAAATATAGCCAAAAGGAGAAGAGAGCAGTCAGTCAGCAAAACACCCCAACTTATGTTTTCCTGTTGATATTATTCGCCGTTACCTTCTTTAGAATGTGATGATACTGGTGGAAATGTGATGGGCGGAGTATTTATTTAACGTTGCATCTCCCAGAGTAATAAATTGAGCATAAACTACTGCACCCATGGGTCCTACAGGCCTGGCTCTCCCAGGGGCCATCCCAGGGGTGGTGGACATCTCAGGAACCCTCCCAGATGCCGCTACGGCCCCAGGGTGCCCGCCAGTGGTGACGGTGCCCCCATGGGCCCTCGCAAGAACAGCGACATCCTCAGGTGCATTCTCAGGAGCGACGGCACCCTAGAGACCCTGAATGGAGCAGTGGAGCCTGCAGGGACCTACCCAGGGGCAGCACAGCCCCCAGGGAAAATCCCAGAAAATGTTCCAGGGGCAGTGGCGCACTGGAAACCCTCCCAGGGTCGGTGGCGCCCCCAGGGACCCTTCCAGGGGCGATGGTGTACCTGGGGTCCCTCTCATTGGAAGAGAAATGCCCAGGGACCATTCCAGGGGCAGTTGAGCCTCCAGGGACCATCCCAGAGACCTTCCCAGGGACGGCGGCATCTCAAAGCACACTCCCAGGGGAATCCACACCCCCCAGAAATTTTCCAGGGATGTTAGTGCCCCGAGAGACCTTCCTAGGTGTCCCAGGGGGCCCTATGGCATGCTTGTTTGTAGTGTCATATTTTCGTACATTACATATTTCCCAAAGACCCTTACTTAACTGTGATTGGTGGAATATTCTTTTAACCCACCAAATTACAGCCAATAGGAGAAGATAGCAGTCAGTCAGCACAACACCCCAACTTATGTTTTCCTGTTGATATTATTTGCCGTTTCCTTCTTCAGAATGTGAAGATACTGGTGGAAATGTCAAGGGCGGTGTATTTATTTAATGTTGCATCTTCTAGAGTAATAAATTGAGCATAAACTACTGCACCCATGGGTCCTACAGGCCTGGCGCTACCAGGGGCCTTCGGAGGGGTGGTGGACATCTCAGGAACCCTCCCAGGTGCCGCGACGCCTCCAGGGTGCCCCCCAGTGGTGACGGTGCCCCCAGGGGCCCTCGCAACAACAGCGGCATCGTCAGGTGCATTCTCAGGAGCGACGGCACCCCAGGGACCCTAACTGGAGCAGCAGAGCCTGCAGGGACCTACCCAGGGGCAGCACAGTCCCTAGAGACCATCCCAGAAACTGTTCTAGGGGCATTGGCACACTGGATACCCTCCCAGGGTCGGTGGCGCCCCCAGGGACCCTTCCAGGGGCGGTGGTGCGCCTGGAGTCACTCTTATTGGAAGAGGAGTGCCCAGGGACCATTCCAGGGGCAGCAGAGCCTGCAGGGACCATCCCGGAGACGGCGGCACCTCAAACGACACTCCCAGGGGTATCCACATCCCCAGAGACGTTTCCAGGGACGTTAGTGCCCCCAGAGAACTTTCCAGGAGTCCCACGGGGCGAATGGCATGCTTGTTTGTTGTGTCATATTTTCGTACATTACATACATCCCGAAGTCCCTTACTTAACTGTGATTGGTGGAATATTCTTTTAACCCACGAAATTACAGCCAATAGGAGAAGAGAGGAGTCAGTCAGCACAACACCCCAACTTATGTTTTCCTGTTGATATTATTTGCCGTTTCCTTCTTCAGAATGTGAAGATACTGGTTCGAAATGTCAAGGGCGGTGTATTTATTTAATGTTGCATCTCCCAGAGTAACAAATTGAGCATAAACTACTGCACCCATGGGTCCTACAGCCTGGCGCTCCCAGGGGCCTTCCTAGGGGTGGTGGACATCTCAGGAACCCTCCCAGGTCCCGCGACGTCCCCTAGGAGGGTCCCTGGGGGCGCCGCCGACCCTGGGAGGGTTTCCAGTGCACCACTGCCCCTGGAACGGTTTCTGGGATGGTCGCTGGTGGCTGCGCTGCCCCTGGGTAGGTCCCTGCAGGCTCCGCTGCTGCAGTCAGGGTCCCTGGGGTACCGTCGCTCCTAAGAATGCACCTAAGTATGCCACCGATGTTGCGAGGGCACCTGGGGGCACCGTCAACACTGGGGGGCACCCTGGGGACATCGCGGCACCTGGGAGGGTTCCTCATATGTCCACCACCCCTGAGATAGTCCCTGGGAGCGCCAGGCCTGTACGACCTATGGGTGCAGTAGTTTATGCTCAATTTATTACTCTGGGAGATGCAATGTTAATAAATACACCGCCCATGACATTTCCACCAGTATCATCACATTTTGAAGAAGGTAACGGTGAATAATATCAACAGGAAAACATAAGTTGGGGTGTTGTGCTGACTGACTGCTCTCTTTTCCTATTGGCTGTAATTTAGCGGGTTAAAAGAATATTCCACCAATCACATTTAAGAAAGGGACTTCAGGAAGTACGAAATGTCGAAAATATGACAAAACAAACAAGCATGCCATAGAGCCCCCTGGGACCCCTAGGAAAGTCTCTGGGGGCACTAACGTCCCTAGAAGGGTCTCTAGGGGTGTGGATGCCCCTGGGACTGTCCTTTGAGATGCCACCGCGTCTGGGAGGTTCTCTGGGATGGTCCCCGGAGGATCTGCTGCCACTGGAATGGTCCCTGTGCATTCCTCTTCCAATGAGAGGGACCCCAGGCGCACCACCGCCCCTGGAAGGGTCCCTGGGGGCGCCACCGACCCTGGGAGGGTTTCCAGTACACCACTGCCCCTTGAACGGCTTCTGAGATTGTCCCTGGGGGCTGCGCTGCCCCTGGGTAGGTCCCTGCAGGCTCTGCTGCTCCAGTCAGGGTCCCTGGGGAGCCGTCGCTCCTAAGAATGCACCTGAGGATGCCACTGATGTTGCGAGGTGCCCTTGGGGGCACCGTCACCACTGGGTGGCACCGTGGGGGCGTCGCGGCACCTGGGAGGGTTCCTGATATGTACACCACCCCTGAGATAGACCCTGGGAGCGCCAGGACTGTAGGACCCATGGGTGCAGTAGTTTATGCTCAATTTATTACTCTGGGAGATGCAACGTTAAATAAAATACACCGCCCATCACATTTCCACCATTATCATCGCATTTTGAAGAAGTTAACGGCGAATAATATCAACAGGAAAACATAAGTTGAGGTGTTGTGCTGACTGACTGCTCTCTTCTCCTATTGGCTGTAATTTGGCGGGATAAAAGTCCACCAATCATAGTTAAGTAACGGACTTCGGGAAGAATGTAATGTACGAAAATATGACACAACAAACAAGCATGCCATAGGGCCCCCTGAAACCCCTAGGAAGGTCTCTGGGGGCACTAACGTCCCTGGAAGGGTCTCTGAGGGTGTGGATGCCCCTGGGAGTGTCCTTTGAGGTGCCGCCGTCCCTGGGAGGGGCTCTGGGATGGTCCCTGGAGGCTCTGCTGCCACTGGAATGGTCCCTGTGCATTCCTCTTCTAATGAAAGGGACCCCAGGTGCACCACCGACCCTGGGAGGGACCCCTGGGGGCGCCACCGACCCTGGGAGGGTTCTTGGTGAGCTACTCCCCCTGAAACGGTCTGTGGGATGGTCCCTGGGGGCTGCGCTGCCCCTGGGTAGGTAACTGCAGGCTCCGCTGCTCCAGTCAGGGTCCCAGGGGTGCCGTCGCTCCACAGGATGCACCTGAGGATGCCACTGATGTTGCAAGGGCCCTTGGGGGTACCGTCACCACTGGGGGGCATCCTAGGGGCGTCGCGGCACCTGGGAGGGTTCCTGATATGTCCACAACCCCTGAGATGTCCTCTGGGAACCCAAGGTTTTTAGGACCCATGGGTGTAGTAGTTTATGCTCAATTTATTTCTCTGGGAGATGCAACGTTAAATAAATACACCGCCCGTCACATTTCCACCAGTATCATCGCATTCTGAAGCAGGTACGGAGAATAATATCAACAGGAAAACATAAGTTGAGGTGTTGTGCTGACTGACTGCTCTCTTCTCCTATTGGCTGTAATTTGGCGGGTTAAAAGTCCACCAATCATAGTTAAGTAAGGGAATTCGGGAAGTATGTAATGTACAAAAATATGACACAACAAACAAGCATGCCATAGGGCCCCCTGGAACCCCTAGGAAGGTCTCTGGGGGCACTAACGTCCCTGGAAAGGTCTCTGAGGGTGTGGATGCCCCTGGGAGTGTCTTTTGAGGTGCCGCCGTCCCTGGGAGGGGCTCTGGGATGGTCCCTGGAGGCTCTGCTGCCACTGGAATGGTCCCTGTGCATTCCTCTTCTAATGAAAGGGACCCCAGGTGCACCTCCGACCCTGGGAGGGTTCTCGGTGAGCTACTGACCCCTGAAACGGTCTGTGGGATGGTCTCTGGGGGCTGCGCTGCCCCTGGGTAGGTCCCTGCAGGCTCTGCTGCTCCAGTCAGGGTCCCAGGGGTGCCGTCGCTCTTGAGGATGCACCTGAGGATGCCACTGGTGTTGCAAGAGCCCCTGGGGGTACCGTCACCACTGGGGGGCACCCTAGGGGCGTCGCGGCACCTGGGAGGGTTCCTAATATGTCCACAACCCCTGAGATGTCCTCTGGGAGCCCAAGGTTTTTAGGACCCATGGGTTTAGTAGTTTATGCTCAATTTATTTCTCTGGGAGATGCAACGTTAAATAAAATACACCGCCCATCACATTTCCACCAGTATCATCGCATTTTGAAGAAGGTAACGGCGAATAATATCAACAGGAAAACATAAGTTGGGGTGTTGTGCTGACCGACTGCTCTCTCCTCCTGTTGGCTGTAATTTGGCGGGTTAAAAGTCCACCAATCATAGTTAAGTAAGGGACTTCGGGAAGTATGTAATGTAAGAAAATATGACACAACAAACAGTAATGCCATAGAGCCCCCTGGGACCTCTAGGAAGGTCTCTGGGACCAATAACGTCCCTGGAAAGGTCTCTCGGTGTGTATGCCCCTGGGAGTGTGCTTTGAGGTGCCACCATCTCTGGGAGGGTCTCTGGGATGGTCCCTGGAGGCTCTGCTGCCACTGGAATGGTCCCTGTGCATTCCTCTTCCAATGAGAGGGACTCCAGATGCACCACCGCCCCTGGGAGGGTCCCTGGGGGCGCCACCGACCCTGGGAGGGTTTCCAGTGCACCACTGCCCCTGGAACGGTTTCTGGGATGGTCGCTGGAGGCTGCGCTGCCCCTGGGTAGGTCCCTGCAGGCTCCGCTGCTCCAGTCAGGGTCCCTGGGGTACCGTTGCTCCTAAGAATGCACCTGAGTATGCCACTGATGTTGCGAGGGCCCCTGGGGGCACCGTCAACACTGGGGGACACCCTGGGGGCGTCGCGGCACGTGGGAGGGTTCCTGATATGTCCACCACCCCTGAGATAGTCCCTGGGAGCGCCAGGCTTGTAGGACCTATGGGTGCAGTAGTTTATGCTCAATTTATTACTCTGGGAGATGCAACGTTAAATAAATACAAAGCCCGTCACATTTCCACCAGTATCATCACATTTTGAAGAAGGTAACGGAGAATAATATCAACAGGAAAACATAAGTTGAGGCGTTGTGCTGACTGACTGCTCTCTTCTCCTAATGCCTGTAATTTGTCGGGTTAAAAGTCCACCAATCATAGTTAAGTAAGGGACTTCGGGAAGTGTGTAATGTACGAAAATATGACACAACAAACAAGCATGCCATAGGGTCCCCTGGGACCCCTAGGAAGGTCTCTGGGGGCACTAACGTCCCTGAAAAGGTCTCTGGAGGTGTGGATGCACCTGGGAGTGTCCTTTGAGGTGCCGCCATCTCCGGGATGGTCCCTGGAGGCTCTGCTGCCCCTGCAATGGTCCCTTGGCACTCCTCTTCCAATGAGAGGGACCCCAGGCGCACCACCGCCCCTGGAAGGGTCCCTGGGGGCGCCACCGAACATGGGAGAGTTTCCAGTGCACCACTGCTCCAGGAACGGTTTCTGGGATGGTCCCTGGGGACTGTCCTGCCCCTGGGAAGGTCCCTACAGGCTCCACTGCTCCAGTCAGGGTCCCTGGGGAGCCGTCTCTCCTAAGAATGCACCTGAGGTTGCCACTGATGTTGCGAGGTGCCCTTGGGGGCACCGTCACCACTGGGTGGCACCGTGGGGGCGTCGCGGCACCTGGGAGGGTTCCTGATATGTACACCACCCCTGAGATAGACCCTGGGAGCGCCAGGCCTGTAGGACCCATGGGTGCAGTAGTTTATGCTCAATTTATTACTCTGGGAGATGCAACGTTAAATAAAATACACCGCCCATCACATTTCCACCAGTATCATCGCATTCTGAAGCAGGTAACGGAGAATAATATCAACAGGAAAACATAAGTTGAGGTGTTGTGCTGACTGACTGCTCTCTTCTCCTATTGGCTGTAATTTGGCGGGATAAAAGTCCACCAATCATAGTTAAGTAAGGGACTTCGGGAAGTATGTAATGTACGAAAATATGACACAACAAACAAGCATGCCATAGGGCCCCCTGGAACCCCTAGGAAGGTCTCTGGGGGCACTAACGTCCCTGGAAAGGTCTCTGAGGGTGTGGATGCCACTGGGAGTGTCCTTTGAGGTGCCGCCGTCCCTGGGAGGGGCTTTGGGATGGTCCCTGGAGGCTCTGCTGCCACTGGAATGGTCCCTGTGCATTCCTCTTCTAATGAAAGGGACCCCAGGTGCACCACCGACCCTGGGAGGGACCCCTGGGGGCGCCACCGACCCTGGAAGGGTTCTCGGTGAGCTACTGACCCCTGAAACGGTCTGTGGGATGGTCTCTGGGGGCTGCGCTGCCCCTGGGTAGGTCCCTGCAGGCTCCGCTGCTCCAGTCAGGGTCCCAGGGGTGCTGTCGCTCTTGAGGATGCACCTGAGGATGCCACTGATGTTGCAAGGGCCCCTGGGGGTACCGTCACCACTGGGGGGCACCCTAGGGGCGTCGCGGCACCTGGGAGGGTTCCTGATATGTCCACAACCCCTGAGATGTCCTCTGGGAGCCCAAGGTTTTTAGGACCCATGGGTTTAGTAGTTTATGCTCAATTTATTTCTCTGGGAGATGCAACGTTAAAGAAATACACCGCCCATCACAGTTCCACCAGTATCATCGCATTTTGAAGAAAGTAACGGCGAATAATATCAACAGGAAAACATAAGTTGGGGTGTTGTGCTGACCGACTGCTCTCTCCTCCTGTTGGCTGTAATTTGGCGGGTTAAAAGTCCACCAATCATAGTTAAGTAAGGGACTTCGGCAAGTATGTAATGTAAGAAAATATGACACAACAAACAGTAATGCCATAGAGCCCCCTGGGACCAATAACGTCCCTGGAAAGGTCTCTCGGGGTGTGGATGCCCCTGGGAGTGTGCTTTGAGGTGCCACCATCTCTGGGAGGGTCTCTGGGATGGTCCCTGGAGGCTCTGCTGCCACTGGAATGGTCCTCTCAGCATTCCTTCCAATGAGAGGACCCCAGGTGCACCCCTGCTCCTGGGAGGGTCCCTCAGGCGCCACTGACCCTGGGAGGGTTTCCAGTGCACCACTGCCCCTGGAACGGTTTCTTGGGATGGTCAAGGAGGTTGCGCGTTCCCTGGGAAGGTCCCTACAGGCTCCACTGCTCCAGTCAGGGTCCCTGGGGTGCCGTTGTTCCTGAGAATGCACCTGAGGATACCGCTGTTGTTGCGAGGCTCCCTGGGGGCACAGTCACCATTGGGGGGAACCCTGGGGCGTCGCGGCATCTGGAAGGGTTCCTCAGATGTCCACCACCCCTGGGATGGCCCCTGGGAGCGCCAGGCCTGTAGGACCCATGGGTGCAGTAGTTTTTGCTCAATTTATTACTCTGGGAGATGCAACATAAAATAAATACACCGCCCATGACATTTCCACCAGTATCATCACATTTTGAAGAAGGTAACGGTGAATAATATCAACAGGAAAACATAAGTTGGGGTGTTGTGCTGACTGACTGCTCTCTTTTCCTATTGGCTGTAATTTATCGGGTTAAAAGAATATTCCACCAATCACAGTTAAGAAAGGGACTTCAGGAAGTATGAAATGTCGAAAATATGACAAAACAAACAAGCATGCCATAGGGCCCCCTGGGACCCCTAGGAAAGTCTGTGGGGGCACTAACGTCCCTAGAAGGGTCTCTAGGGGTGTGGATGCCCCTGGGAGTGTCCTTTGAGGTTCCACCGCGTCTGGGAGGTTCTCTGGGATGGTCCCCGGAGGCTCTGCTGCCACTGGAATGGTCCCTGTGCATTCCTCTTCCAATGAGAGGGACCCCAGGCGCACCACCGCCCCTGGAAGGGTCCCTGGGGGCGCCACCGACCCTGGGAGGGTTTCCAGTACACCACTGCCCCTTGAACGGCTTCTGAGATTGTCCCTGGGGGCTGCGCTGCCCCTGGGTAGGTCCCTGCAGTCTCTGCTGCTCCAGTCAGGGTCCCTGGGGAGCCGTCGCTCCTAAGAATGCACCTGAGGATGCCACTGATGTTGCGAGGTGCCCTTGGGGGCACCGTCACCACTGGGTGGCACCGTGGGGGCGTCGCGGCACCTGGGAGGGTTCCTGATATGTACACCACCCCTGAGATAGACCCTGGGAGCGCCAGGCCTGTAGGACCCATGGGTGCAGTAGTTTATGCTCAATTTATTACTCTGGGAGATGCAACGTTAAATAAAATACACCGCCCATCACATTTCCACCAGTATCATCGCATTTTGAAGGAGGTAACAGAGAATAATATCAACAGGAAAACATAAGTTGAGGTGTTGTGCTGACTGACTGCTCTCTTCTCCTATTGGCTGTAATTTGGCGGGATAAAAGTCCACCAATCATAATTAAGTAAGGGACTTCGGGAAGTATGTAATGTACGAAAATATGACACAACAAACAAGCATGCCATAGGGCCCCCTGGAACCCCTAGGAAGGTCTCTGGGGGCACTAACGTCCCTGGAAAGGTCTCTGAGGGTGTGGATGCCCCTGGGAGTGTCCTTTGAGGTGCCGCCGTCCCTGGGAGGGGCTCTGGGATGGTCCCTGGAGGCTCTGCTGCCACTGGAATGGTCCCTGTGCATTCCTCTTCTAATGAAAGGGACCACAGGTGCACCACCGACCCTGGGAGGGACCCCTGGGGGCGCCACCGACCCTGGGAGGGTTCTCGGTGAGCTACTCCCCCTGAAACGGTCTGTGGGATGGTCCCTGGGGGCTGCACTGCCCCTGGGTAGGTCCCTGTAGGTCCCTGCAGGCTTCGCTGCTCCAGTCAGGGTCCCTGGGGTACCGTCGCTCCTAAGAATGCACCTGAGTATGCCACTGATGTTGCGAGGGCCCCTAGGGGCACCGTCAACACTGGGGGGCACCCTGGGGGCGTCGCGGCACCTGGGAGGGTTCCTGATATGTCCACCACCCCTGAGATAGTCCCTGGGAGCCCAAGGTTTTTAGGACCCATGGGTTTAGTAGTTTATGCTCAATTTATTTCTCTGGGAGATGCAACGTTAAAGAAATACACCGCCCATCACATTTCCACCAGTATCATCGCATTTTGAAGAAGGTAACGTAGAATAATATCAACAGGAAAACATAAGTTGGGGTGTTGTGCTGACCGACTGCTCTCTCCTCCTGTTGGCTGTAATTTGGCGGGTTAAAAGTCCACCAATCATAGTTAAGTAAGGGACTTCGGGAAGTATGTAATGTAAGAAAATATGACACAACAAACAGTAATGGCATAGAGCCCCCTGGGACCTCTAGGAAGGTCTCTGGGACCAATAACGTCCCTGGAAAGGTCTCTCAGGGTGTGGATGCCCCTGGGAGTGTGCTTTGAGGTGCCACCATCTCTGGGAGGGTCTCTGGGATGGTCCCTGGAGGCTCTGCTGCCACTGGAATGGTCCCTGTGCATTCCTCTTCCAATGAGAGGGACCCCAGATGCACCACCGCCCCTGGGAGGGTCCCTGGGGGCGCCACCGACCATGGGAGGGTTTCCAGTGCACCACTGCCCCTGGAACGGTTTCTGGGATGGTCGCTGGAGGCTGCGCTGCCCCTGGGTAGGTCCCTGCAGGCTCCGCTGCTCCAGTCAGGGTCCCTGGGGAGCCGTCGCTCCTAAGAATGCACCTGAGGATGCCACTGATGTTGCGAGGTGCCCTTGGGGGCACCGTCACCACTGGGTGGCGCCGTGGGGGCGTCGCGGCACCTGGGAGGGTTCCTGATATGTACACCACCCCTGAGATAGACCCTGGGAGCGCCAGGCCTGTAGGACCCATGGGTGCAGTAGTTTATGCTCAATTTATTACTCTGGGAGATGCAACGTTAAATAAAATACACCGCCCATCACATTTCCACCAGTATCATCGCATTCTGAAGCAGGTAACGGAGAATAATATCAACAGGAAAACATAAGTTGAGGTGTTGTGCTGACTGACTGCTCTCTTCTCCTATTGGCTGTAATTTGGCGGGTTAAAAGTCCACCAATCATAGTTAAGTAAGGGACTTCGGGAAGTATGTAATGTACGAAAATATGACACAACAAACAAGCATGCCATAGGGTCCCCTGGGACCCCTAGGAAGGTCTCTGGGGGCACTAACGTCCCTGGTGTCTCTGGAGGTGTGGATGCATCCTGGAGTGTCCTGAGGTGCCGCCATCTCCGGATGGTCCCTGAGGCTCTATGTCCTCTGCACGGTCCCTGGCACCCTCTTCCATAATGGAGTGACCCCTAGGGTGCACTAATCGCCCTTGGGAGGGTCCCTGGGGGCGCCACCCGAACCTGGGAGAGCCAGCACCACCGTCTGCGAACGGCGCCGATGGTCCCTGGGACTGTCCTGCCCCGGGAAGTCCCCAGGCTCCACTGCTCCAGTCAGGGTCACTGGGGTCCCATTGCTCCTGAGAATGCGCCTGAGGATGCTAATTGATGCGTGAGGTGCCTGGGGCAACGTCACCACTGGTGGCGCTGGGGTGTACACCTGGAGGGTTCCTAATATGTACACCACCTCAGATAGACCCTGGGAGCGCCAGGCCTGTAGGACCCATGGGTGCAGTAGCTTTATGCTCAATTTATTACTCTGGGAGATGCAACGTTAAATAAAATACACCGCCCATCACATTTCCACCAGTATCATCGCATTCTGAAGCAGGTAACGGAGAATAATATCAACAGGAAAACATAAGTTGAGGTGTTGTGCTGACTGACTGCTCTCTTCTCCTATTGGCTGTAATTTGGCGGGTTAAAAGTCCACCAATCATAGTTAAGTAAGGGACTTCGGGAAGTGTGTAATGTACGAAAATATGACACAACAAACAAGCATGCCATAGGGTCCCCTGGGACCCCTAGGAAGGTCTCTGGGGGCACTAACGTCCCTGAAAAGGTCTCTGGAGGTGTGGATGCACCTGGGAGTGTCCTTTGAGGTGCCGCCATCTCCGGGATGGTCCCTGGAGGCTCTGCTGCCCCTGCAATGGTCCCTTGGCACTCCTCTTCCAATGGGAGTGACTCTAGGTGCACCACCGCCCTTGGGAGGGTCCCTGGGGGCGCCACCGAACCTGGGAGAGTTTCCAGTGCACCACTGCTCCAGGAACGGTTTCTGGGATGGTCCCTGGGGACTGTCCTGCCCCTGGGAAGGTCCCTACAGGCTCCACTGCTCCAGTCAGGGTCCCTGGGGAGCCGTCGCTCCTAAGAATGCACCTGAGGATGCCACTGATGTTGCGAGGTGCCCTTGGGGGCACCTCACCACTGGGTGGCGCCGTGGGGGCGTCGCGGCACCTGGGAGGGTTCCTGATATGTACACCACCCCTGAGATAGACCCTGGGAGCGCCAGGCCTGTAGGACCCATGGGTGCAGTAGTTTATGCTCAATTTATTACTCTGGGAGATGCAACGTTAAATAAATACACCGCCCATCACATTTCCACCAGTATCATCGCATTCTGAAGCAGGTAACGGAGAATAATATCAACAGGAAAACATAAGTTGGGGTGTTGTGCTGACTGACTGCTCTCTTCTCCTATTGGCTGTAATTTGGCGGGTTAAAAGTCCACCAATCATAGTTAAGTAAGGGACTTCGGGAAGTATGTAATGTTAAGAAAATATGACACAACAAACAGTAATGGCATAGAGCCCCCTGGGACCTCTAGGAAGGTCTCTGGGACCAATAACGTCCCTAGAAGGGTCTCTTGGGGTGTGGATGCCCCTGGGAGTGTCCTTTGAGGTTCCACCGCGTCTGGGAGGTTCTCTGGGATGGTCCCCGGAGGCTCTGCTGCCACTGGAATGGTCCCTGTGCATTCCTCTTCCAATGAGAGGGACCCCAGATGCACCACCGCCCCTGGGAGGGTCCCTGGGGGCGCCACCGACCCTGGGAGGGTTTCCAGTACACACTGCCCCTGGAACGGTTTCTGGGATGGTCGCTGGAGGCTGCGCTGCCCCTGGGTAGGTCCCTGCAGGCTCCGCTGCTCCAGTCAGGGTCCCTGGGGTACCGTCGCTCCTAAGAATGCACCTGAGTATGCCACTGATGTTGCGAGGGCCCCTAGGGGCACCGTCAACACTGGGGGGCATCCTGGGGGCGTCGCGGCACCTGGGAGGGTTCCTGATATGTCCACCACCCCTGAGATAGACGCTGGGAGCGCCAGGCCTGTAGGACCTATGGGTGCAGTAGTTTATGCTCAACTTATTACTCTGGGAGATGCAGCGTTAAATAAATACACCGCCCATCACATTTCCACCAGTATCATCGCATTTTGAAGAAGGTAACGGCGAATAATATCAACAGGAAAACATAAGTTGGGGTGTTGTGCTGACCGACTGCTCTCTCCTCCTGTTGGCTGAAATTTGGCGGGTTAAAAGTCCACCAATCATAGTTAAGTAAGGGACTTCGGGAAGTGTGTAATGTACGAAAATATGACACAACAAACAAGCATGCCATAGGGTCCCCTGGGACCCCTAGGAAGGTCTCTGGGGGCACTAACGTCCCTGAAAAGGTCTCTGGAGGTGTGGATGCACCTGGGAGTGTCCTTTGAGGTGCCACCATCTCCGGGATGGTCCCTGGAGGCTCTGCTGCCCCTGCAATGGTCCCTTGGCACTCCTCTTCCAATTGGAGTGACTCTAGGTGCACCACCGCCCTTGGGAGGGTCCCTGGGGGCGCCACCGAACCTGGGAGAGTTTCCAGTGCACCACCGCTCCAGGAACGGTTTCTGGGATGGTCCTTGGGGACTGTCCTGCCCCTGGGAAGGTCCTTACAGGCTCCACTGCTCCAGTCAGGGTCCCTGGGGAGCCGTCGCTCCTAAGAATGCACCTGAGGATGCCACTGATGTTGCGAGGTGCCCTTGGGGGCACCGTCACCACTGGGTGGCGCCGTGGGGGCATCGCGGCACCTGGGAGGGTTCCTGATATGTACACCACCCCTGAGATAGACCCTGGGAGCGCCAGGCCTGTAGGACCCATCACATTTACACCAGTATCATCGCATTCTGAAGCAGGTAACGGAGAATAATATCAACAGGAAAACATAAGTTGAGGTGTTGTGCTGACTGACTGCTGTCTTCTCCTATTGGCTGTAATTTGGCGGGATAAAAGTCCACCAATCATAGTTAAGTAAGGGACTTCGGGAAGTGTGTAATGTACGAAAATATGACACAACAAACAAGCATGCCATAGGGCCCCCTGGAACCCCTAGGAAGGTCTCTGGGGGCACTAACGTCCCTGGAAAGGTCTCTGAGGGTGTGGATGCCCCTGGGAGTGTCCTTTGAGGTGCCGCCGTCCCTGGGAGGGGCTCTGGGATGGTCCCTGGAGGCTCTGCTGCCACTGGAATGGTCCCTGTGCATTCCTCTTCTAATGAAAGGGACCCGAGGTGCACCACCGACCCTGGGAGGGACCCCTGGGGGCGCCACCGACCCTGGGAGGGTTCTCGGTGAGCTACTGACCCCTGAAACGGTCTGTGGGATGGTCTCTGGGGGCTGCGCTGCCCCTGGGTAGGTCCCTGCAGGCTCCGCTGCTCCAGTCAGGGTCCCAGGGGTGCCGTCGCTCTTGAGGATGCACCTGAGGATGCCACTGTTGTTGCAAGGGCCCCTGGGGGTACCGTCACCACTGGGGGGCACCCTAGGGGCGTCGCGGCACCTGGGAGGGTTCCTGATATGTCCACAACCCCTGAGATGTCCTCTGGGAGCCCAAGGTTTTTAGGACCCATGGGTTTAGTAGTTTATGCTCAATTTATTTCTCTGGGAGATGCAACGTAAAATAAATACACCGCCCATCACATTTCCACCAGTATCATCGCATTTTGAAGAAGGTAACGGCGAATAATATCAACAGGAAAACATAAGTTGGGGTGTTGTGCTGACCGACTGCTCTCTCCTCCTGTTGGCTGTAATTTGGCGGGTTAAAAGTCCACCAATCATAGTTAAGTAAGGGACTTCGGGAAGTATGTACTGTAAGAAAATATGACACAACAAACAGTAATGCCATAGAGCCCCCTGAGACCTCTAGGAAGGTCTCTGGGACCAATAACGTCCCTGGAAAGGTCTCTCGGGGTGTGGATGCCCCTGGGAGTGAGCTTTGAGGTGCCACCATCTCTGGGAGGGTCTCTGGGATGGTCCCTGGAGGCTCTGCTGCCACTGGAATGGTCCCTGTGCATTCCTCTTCCAATGAGAGGGACCCCAGATGCACCACCGCCCCTGGGAGGGTCCCTGGGGGCGCCACCGACCCTGGGAGGGTTTCCAGTGCACCACTGCCCCTGGAACGGTTTCTGGGATGGTCGCTGGAGGCTGCGCTGCCCCTGGGTAGGTCCCTGCAGGCTCCGCTGCTCCAGTCAGGGTCCCTGGGGAGCCGTCGCTCCTAAGAATGCACCTGAGGATGCCACTGATGTTGCGAGGTGCCCTTGGGGGCACCGTCACCACTGGGTGGCGCCGTGGGGGCGTCGCGGCACCTGGGAGGGTTCCTCATATGTACACCACCCCTGAGATAGACCCTGGGAGCGCCAGGCCTGTAGGACCCATGGGTGCAGTAGTTTATGCTCAATTTATTACTCTGGGAGATGCAACGTTAAATAAAATACACCGCCCATCACATTTCCACCAGTATCATCGCATTCTGAAGCAGGTAACGGAGAATAATATCAACAGGAAAACATAAGTTGAGGTGTTGTGCTGACTGACTGCTCTCTTCTCCTATTGGCTGTAATTTGGCGGGTTAAAAGTCCACCAATCATAGTTAAGTAAGGGACTTCGGGAAGTATGTAATGTACGAAAATATGACACAACAAACAAGCATGCCATAGGGTCCCCTGGGACCCCTAGGAAGGTCTCTGGGGGCACTAACGTCCCTGAAAAGGTCTCTGGAGGTGTGGATGCACCTGGGAGTGTCCTTTGAGGTGCCGCCATCTCCGGGATGGTCCCTGGAGGCTCTGCTGCCCCTGCAATGGTCCCTTGGCACTCCTCTTCCAATGGGAGTGACTCTAGGTGCACCACCGCCCTTGGGAGGGTCCCTGGGGGCGCCACCGAACATGGGAGAGTTTCCAGTGCACCACTGCTCCAGGAACGGTTTCTGGGATGGTCCCTGGGGACTGTCCTGCCCCTGGGAAGGTCCCTACAGGCTCCACTGCTCCAGTCAGGGTCCCTGGGGAGCCGTCGCTCCTAAGAATGCACCTGAGGATGCCACTGATGTTGCGAGGTGCCCTTGGGGGCACCGTCACCACTGGGTGGCGCCGTGGGGGCGTCGCGGCACCTGGGAGGGTTCCTAATATGTACACCACCCCTGAGATAGACCCTGGGAGCGCCAGGCCTGTAGGACCCATGGGTGCAGTAGTTTATGCTCAATTTATTACTCTGGGAGATGCAACGTTAAATAAAATACACCCATCACATTTCCACACCAGTATCATGTCGCATTCTGAAGCAGGTAAACGGCGAATAATATCAACAGAAAACATAAGTTGGGGTGTTGTGCTGACGGCTGCTCTCTTCTCCTATTGGCTGTAATTTGGCGGGATAAAAGTCCACCAATCATAGTTAAGTAAGGGACTTCGGGAAGTATGTAATGTACGAAAATATGACACAACAAACAAGCATGCCATAGGGCCCCCTGGAACCCCTAGGAAGGTCTCTGGGGGCACTAACGTCCCTGGAAAGGTCTCTGAGGGTGTGGATGCCACTGGGAGTGTCCTTTGAGGTGCCGCCGTCCCTGGGAGGGGCTTTGGGATGGTCCCTGGAGGCTCTGCTGCCACTGGAATGGTCCCTGTGCATTCCTCTTCTAATGAAAGGGACCCCAGGTGCACCACCGACCCTGGGAGGGACCCCTGGGGGCGCCACCGACCCTGGAAGGGTTCTCGGTGAGCTACTGACCCCTGAAACGGTCTGTGGGATGGTCTCTGGGGGCTGCGCTGCCCCTGGGTAGGTCCCTGCAGGCTCCGCTGCTCCAGTCAGGGTCCCAGGGGTGCTGTCGCTCTTGAGGATGCACCTGAGGATGCCACTGATGTTGCAAGGGCCCCTGGGGGTACCGTCACCACTGGGGGGCACCCTAGGGGCGTCGCGGCACCTGGGAGGGTTCCTGATATGTCCACAACCCCTGAGATGTCCTCTGGGAGCCCAAGGTTTTTAGGACCCATGGGTTTAGTAGTTTATGCTCAATTTATTTCTCTGGGAGATGCAACGTTAAAGAAATACACCGCCCATCACAGTTCCACCAGTATCATCGCATTTTGAAGAAAGTAACGGCGAATAATATCAACAGGAAAACATAAGTTGGGGTGTTGTGCTGACCGACTGCTCTCTCCTCCTGTTGGCTGTAATTTGGCGGGTTAAAAGTCCACCAATCATAGTTAAGTAAGGGACTTCGGCAAGTATGTAATGTAAGAAAATATGACACAACAAACAGTAATGCCATAGAGCCCCCTGGGACCAATAACGTCCCTGGAAAGGTCTCTCGGGGTGTGGATGCCCCTGGGAGTGTGCTTTGAGGTGCCACCATCTCTGGGAGGGTCTCTGGGATGGTCCCTGGAGGCTCTGCTGCCACTGGAATGGTCCCTGTGCATTCCTCTTCCAATGAGAGGGACCCCAGATGCACCACCGCCCCTGGGATGGTCCCTGGGGGCGCCACCGACCCTGGGAGGGTTTCCAGTGCACCACTGCCCCTGGAACGGTTTCTGGGATGGTCGCTGGAGGCTGCGCTGCCCCTGGGTAGGTCCCTGCAGGCTCCGCTGCTCCAGTCAGGGTCCCTGGGGTACCGTTGCTCCTAAGAATGCACCTGAGTATGCCACTGATGTTGCGAGGGCCCCTGGGGGCACCGTCAACACTGGGGGACACCCTGGGGGCGTCGCGGCACGTGGGAGGGTTCCTGATATGTCCACCACCCCTGAGATAGTCCCTGGGAGCGCCAGGCCTGTAGGACCTATGGGTGCAGTAGTTTATGCTCAATTTATTACTCTGGGAGATGCAACGTTAAATAAATACAAAGCCCGTCACATTTCCACCAGTATCATCACATTTTGAAGAAGGTAACGGAGAATAATATCAACAGGAAAACATAAGTTGAGGCGTTGTGCTGACTGACTGCTCTCTTCTCCTAATGCCTGTAATTTGTCGGGTTAAAAGTCCACCAATCATAGTTAAGTAAGGGACTTCGGGAAGTGTGTAATGTACGAAAATATGACACAACAAACAAGCATGCCATAGGGTCCCCTGGGACCCCTAGGAAGGTCTCTGGGGGCACTAACGTCCCTGAAAAGGTCTCTGGAGGTGTGGATGCACCTGGGAGTGTCCTTTGAGGTGCCGCCATCTCCGGGATGGTCCCTGGAGGCTCTGCTGCCCCTGCAATGGTCCCTTGGCACTCCTCTTCCAATGAGAGGGACCCCAGGCGCACCACCGCCCCTGGAAGGGTCCCTGGGGGCGCCACCGAACATGGGAGAGTTTCCAGTGCACCACTGCTCCAGGAACGGTTTCTGGGATGGTCCCTGGGGACTGTCCTGCCCCTGGGAAGGTCCCTACAGGCTCCACTGCTCCAGTCAGGGTCCCTGGGGAGCCGTCTCTCCTAAGAATGCACCTGAGGTTGCCACTGATGTTGCGAGGTGCCCTTGGGGGCACCGTCACCACTGGGTGGCACCGTGGGGGCGTCGCGGCACCTGGGAGGGTTCCTGATATGTACACCACCCCTGAGATAGACCCTGGGAGCGCCAGGCCTGTAGGACCCATGGGTGCAGTAGTTTATGCTCAATTTATTACTCTGGGAGATGCAACGTTAAATAAAATACACCGCCCATCACATTTCCACCAGTATCATCGCATTCTGAAGCAGGTAACGGAGAATAATATCAACAGGAAAACATAAGTTGAGGTGTTGTGCTGACTGACTGCTCTCTTCTCCTATTGGCTGTAATTTGGCGGGATAAAAGTCCACCAATCATAGTTAAGTAAGGGACTTCGGGAAGTATGTAATGTACGAAAATATGACACAACAAACAAGCATGCCATAGGGCCCCCTGGAACCCCTAGGAAGGTCTCTGGGGGCACTAACGTCCCTGGAAAGGTCTCTGAGGGTGTGGATGCCCCTGGGAGTGTCCTTTGAGGTGCCGCCGTCCCTGGGAGGGGCTCTGGGATGGTCCCTGGAGGCTCTGCTGCCACTGGAATGGTCCCTGTGCATTCCTCTTCTAATGAAAGGGACCCCAGGTGCACCACCGACCCTGGGAGGGACCCCTGGGGGCGCCACCGACCCTGGGAGGGTTCTCGGTGAGCTACTGACCCCTGAAACGGTCTGTGGGATGGTCTCTGGGGGCTGCGCTGCCCCTGGGTAGGTCCCTGCAGGCTCCGCTGCTCCAGTCAGGGTCCCAGGGGTGCCGTCGCTCTTGAGGATGCACCTGAGGATGCCACTGATGTTGCAAGGGCCCCTGGGGGTACCGTCACCACTGGGGGGCACCCTAGGGGCGTCGCGGCACCTGGGAGGGTTCCTGATATGTCCACAACCCCTGAGATGTCCTCTGGGAGCCCAAGGTTTTTAGGACCCATGGGTTTAGTAGTTTATGCTCAATTTATTTCTCTGGCAGATGCAACGTTAAATAAATACACCGCCCATCACATTTCCACCAGTATCATCGCATTTTGAAGAAGGTAACGGCGAATAATATCAACAGGAAAACATAAGTTGGGGTGTTGTGCTGACCGACTGCTCTCTCCTCCTGTTGGCTGTAATTTGGCGGGTTAAAAGTCCACCAATCATAGTTAAGTAAGGGACTTCGGGAAGTATGTAATGTAAGAAAATATGACACAACAAACAGTAATGCCATAGAGCCCCCTGGGACCAATAACGTCCCTGGAAAGGTCTCTCGGGGTGTGGATGCCCCTGGGAGTGTGCTTTGAGGTGCTGCCGTCTCTGGGAGGGTCTCTGGGATGGTCCCTGGAGGCTCTGCTGCCACTGGAATGGTCCTGTGCATTCCTCTTCCAATGAGAGGGACCCCAGATGCACCACCGCCCTGGGAGGGTCCCTGGGGGCGCCACCGACCCTGGGAGGGTTTCCAGTGCACCACTGCTCCAGGAACGGTTTCTGGGATGGTCCCTGGGGACTGTCCTGCCCCTGGGAAGGTCCCTACAGGCTCCACTGCTCCAGTCAGGGTCCCTGGGGAGCCGTCGCTCCTAAGAATGCACCTGAGGATGCCACTGATGTTGCGAGGTGCCCTTGGGGGCACCGTCACCACTGGGTGGCGCCGTGGGGGCGTCGCGGCACCTGGGAGGGTTCCTGATATGTACACCACCCCTGAGATAGACCCTGGGAGCGCCAGGCCTGTAGGACCCATGGGTGCAGTAGTTTATGCTCAATTTATTACTCTGGGAGATGCAACGTTAAATAAAATACACCGCCCATCACATTTCCACCAGTATCATCGCATTCTGAAGCAGGTAACGGAGAATAATATCAACAGGAAAACATAAGTTGAGGTGTTGTGCTGACTGACTGCTCTCTTCTCCTATTGGCTGTAATTTGGCGGGATAAAAGTTCACCAATCATAGTTAAGTAAGGGACTTCGGGAAGTATGTAATGTACGAAAATATGACACAACAAACAAGCATGCCATAGGGTCCCCTGGGACCCCTAGGAAGGTCTCTGGGGGCACTAACGTCCCTGAAAAGGTCTCTGGAGGTGTGGATGCACCTGGGAGTGTCCTTTGAGGTGTCGCCATCTCCGGGATGGTCCCTGGAGGCTCTGCTGCCCCTGCAATGGTCCCTTGGCACTCCTCTTCCAATGGGAGTGACTCTAGGTGCACCACCGCCCTTGGGAGGGTCCCTGGGGGCGCCACCGAACCTGGGAGAGTTTCCAGTGCACCACTGCTCCAGGAACGGTTTCTGGGATGGTCCCTGGGGACTGTCCTGCCCCTGGGAAGGTCCCTACAGGCTCCACTGCTCCAGTCAGGGTCCCTGGGGAGCCGTCGCTCCTAAGAATGCACCTGAGGATGCCACTGATGTTGCGAGGTGCCCTTGGGGGCACCGTCACCACTGGGTGGCGCCGTGGGGGCGTCGCGGCACCTGGGAGGGTTCCTGATATGTACACCACCCCTGAGATAGACCCTGGGAGCGCCAGGCCTGTAGGACCCATGGGTGCAGTAGTTTATGCTCAATTTATTACTCTGGGAGATGCAACGTTAAATAAAGTACACCGCCCATCACATTTCCACCAGTATCATCGCATTCTGAAGCAGGTAACGGAGAATAATATCAACAGGAAAACATAAGTTGGGGTGTTGTGCTGACTGACTGCTCTCTTCTCCTATTGGCTGTAATTTGGCGGGTTAAAAGTCCACCAATCATAGTTAAGTAAGGGACTTCGGGAAGTATGTAATGTAAGAAAATATGACACAACAAACAGTAATGGCATAGAGCCCCCTGGGACCTCTAGGAAGGTCTCTGGGACCAATAACGTCCCTGGAAAGGTCTCTCGGGGTGTGGATGCCCCTGGGAGTGTGCTTTGAGGTGCCACCATCTCTGGGAGGGTCTCTGGGATGGTCTCTGGAGGCTCTGCTGCCACTGGAATGGTCCCTGTGCATTCCTCTTCCAATGAGAGGGACCCCAGATGCACCACCGCCCCTGGGAGGGTCCCTGGGGGCGCCACCGACCCTGGGAGGGTTTCCAGTTTACCACTGCCCCTGGAACGGTTTCTGGGATGGTCGCTGGAGGCTGCGCTGCCCCTGGGTAGGTCCCTGCAGGCTCCGCTGCTCCAGTCAGGGTCCCTGGGGTACCGTCGCTCCTAAGAATGCACCTGAGTATGCCACTGATGTTGCGAGGGCCCCTGGGGGCACCGTCAACACTGGGGGGCACCCTGGGGGCGTCGTGGCACCTGGGAGGGTTCCTGATATGTCCACCACCCCTGAGATAGTCCCTGGGAGCGCCAGGCCTGTAGGACCTATGGGTGCAGTAGTTTATGCTCAATTTATTACTCTGGGAGATGCAACGTTAAATAAATACACCGCCCGTCACATTTCCACCAGTATCATCGCATTTTGAAGAAGGTAACGGAGAATAATATCAACAGGTAAACATAAGTTGAGGCGTTGTGCTGACTGACTGCTCTCTTCTCCTAATGCCTGTAATTTGTCGGGTTAAAAGTCCACCAATCATAGTTAAGTAAGGGACTTCGGGAAGTGTGTAATGTACGAAAATATGACACAACAAACAAGCATGCCATAGGGTCCCCTGGGACCCCTAGGAAGGTCTCTGGGGGCACTAACGTCCCTGAAAAGGTCTCTGGAGGTGTGGATGCACCTGGGAGTGTCCTTTGAGGTGCCACCATCTCCGGGATGGTCCCTGGAGGCTCTGCTGCCCCTGCAATGGTCCCTTGGCACTCCTCTTCCAATTGGAGTGACTCTAGGTGCACCACCGCCCTTGGGAGGGTCCCTGGGGGCGCCACCGAACCTGGGAGAGTTTCCAGTGCACCACTGCTCCAGGAACGGTTTCTGGGATGGTCCTTGGGGACTGTCCTGCCCCTGGGAAGGTCCTTACAGGCTCCACTGCTCCAGTCAGGGTCCCTGGGGAGCCGTCGCTCCTAAGAATGCACCTGAGGATGCCACTGATGTTGCGAGGTGCCCTTGGGGGCACCGTCACCACTGGGTGGCGCCGTGGGGGCATCGCGGCACCTGGGAGGGTTCCTGATATGTACACCACCCCTGAGATAGACCCTGGGAGCGCAAGGCCTGTAGGACCCATCACATTTCCACCAGTATCATCGCATTCTGAAGCAGGTAACGGAGAATAATATCAACAGGAAAACATAAGTTGAGGTGTTGTGCTGACTGACTGCTGTCTTCTCCTATTGGCTGTAATTTGGCGGGATAAAAGTCCACCAATCATAGTTAAGTAAGGGACTTCGGGAAGTGTGTAATGTACGAAAATATGACACAACAAACAAGCATGCCATAGGGCCCCCTGGAACCCCTAGGAAGGTCTCTGGGGGCACTAACGTCCCTGGAAAGGTCTCTGAGGGTGTGGATGCCCCTGGGAGTGTCCTTTGAGGTGCCGCCGTCCCTGGGAGGGGCTCTGGGATGGTCCCTGGAGGCTCTGCTGCCACTGGAATGGTCCCTGTGCATTCCTCTTCTAATGAAAGGGACCCCAGGTGCACCACCGACCCTGGGAGGGACCCCTGGGGGCGCCACCGACCCTGGGAGGGTTCTCGGTGAGCTACTGACCCCTGAAACGGTCTGTGGGATGGTCTCTGGGGGCTGCGCTGCCCCTGGGTAGGTCCCTGCAGGCTCCGCTGCTCCAGTCAGGGTCCCAGGGGTGCCGTCGCTCTTGAGGATGCACCTGAGGATGCCACTGTTGTTGCAAGGGCCCCTGGGGGTACCGTCACCACTGGGGGGCACCCTAGGGGCGTCGCGGCACCTGGGAGGGTTCCTGATATGTCCACAACCCCTGAGATGTCCTCTGGGAGCCCAAGGTTTTTAGGACCCATGGGTTTAGTAGTTTATGCTCAATTTATTTCTCTGGGAGATGCAACGTAAAATAAATACACCGCCCATCACATTTCCACCAGTATCATCGCATTTTGAAGAAGGTAACGGCGAATAATATCAACAGGAAAACATAAGTTGGGGTGTTGTGCTGACCGACTGCTCTCTCCTCCTGTTGGCTGTAATTTGGCGGGTTAAAAGTCCACCAATCATAGTTAAGTAAGGGACTTCGGGAAGTATGTACTGTAAGAAAATATGACACAACAAACAGTAATGCCATAGAGCCCCCTGAGACCTCTAGGAAGGTCTCTGGGACCAATAACGTCCCTGGAAAGGTCTCTCGGGGTGTGGATGCCCCTGGGAGTGAGCTTTGAGGTGCCACCATCTCTGGGAGGGTCTCTGGGATGGTCCCTGGAGGCTCTGCTGCCACTGGAATGGTCCCTGTGCATTCCTCTTCCAATGAGAGGGACCCCAGATGCACCACCGCCCCTGGGAGGGTCCCTGGGGGCGCCACCGACCCTGGGAGGGTTTCCAGTGCACCACTGCCCCTGGAACGGTTTCTGGGATGGTCGCTGGAGGCTGCGCTGCCCCTGGGTAGGTCCCTGCAGGCTCCGCTGCTCCAGTCAGGGTCCCTGGGGAGCCGTCGCTCCTAAGAATGCACCTGAGGATGCCACTGATGTTGCGAGGTGCCCTTGGGGGCACCGTCACCACTGGGTGGCGCCGTGGGGGCGTCGCGGCACCTGGGAGGGTTCCTGATATGTACACCACCCCTGAGATAGACCCTGGGAGCGCCAGGCCTGTAGGACCCATGGGTGCAGTAGTTTATGCTCAATTTATTACTCTGGGAGATGCAACGTTAAATAAAATACACCGCCCATCACATTTCCACCAGTATCATCGCATTCTGAAGCAGGTAACGGAGAATAATATCAACAGGAAAACATAAGTTGAGGTGTTGTGCTGACTGACTGCTCTCTTCTCCTATTGGCTGTAATTTGGCGGGTTAAAAGTCCACCAATCATAGTTAAGTAAGGGACTTCGGGAAGTATGTAATGTACGAAAATATGACACAACAAACAAGCATGCCATAGGGTCCCCTGGGACCCCTAGGAAGGTCTCTGGGGGCACTAACGTCCCTGAAAAGGTCTCTGGAGGTGTGGATGCACCTGGGAGTGTCCTTTGAGGTGCCGCCATCTCCGGGATGGTCCCTGGAGGCTCTGCTGCCCCTGCAATGGTCCCTTGGCACTCCTCTTCCAATGGGAGTGACTCTAGGTGCACCACCGCCCTTGGGAGGGTCCCTGGGGGCGCCACCGAACCTGGGAGAGTTTCCAGTGCACCACTGCTCCAGGAACGGTTTCTGGGATGGTCCCTGGGGACTGTCCTGCCCCTGGGAAGGTCCCTACAGGCTCCACTGCTCCAGTCAGGGTCCCTGGGGAGCCGTCGCTCCTAAGAATGCACCTGAGGATGCCACTGATGTTGCGAGGTGCCCTTGGGGGCACCGTCACCACTGGGTGGCGCCGTGGGGGCGTCGCGGCACCTGGGAGGGTTCCTGATATGTACACCACCCCTGAGATAGACCCTGGGAGCGCCAGGCCTGTAGGACCCATGGGTGCAGTAGTTTATGCTCAATTTATTACTCTGGGAGATGCAACGTTAAATAAAATACACCGCCCATCACATTTCCACCAGTATCATCGCATTCTGAAGCAGGTAACGGAGAATAATATCAACAGGAAAACATAAGTTGGGGTGTTGTGCTGACTGACTGCTCTCTTCTCCTATTGGCTGTAATTTGGCGGGATAAAAGTCCACCAATCATAGTTAAGTAAGGGACTTCGGGAAGTGTGTAATGTACGAAAATATGACACAACAAACAGTAATGCCATAGGGCCCCCTGGGACCCCTAGGAAGGTCTCTGGGGGCACTAACGTCCCTGGAGAGGTCTCTGAGGGTGTGGATGCCCCTGGGAGTGTCCTTTGAGGTGCCGCCGTCCCTGGGAGGGGCTCTGGGATGGTCCCTGGAGGCTCTGCTGCCACTGGAATGGTCCCTGTGCATTCCTCTTCTAATGAAAGGGACCCCAGGTGCACCACCGACCCTGGGAGGGACCCCTGGGGGCGCCACCGACCCTGGGAGGGTTCTCGGTGAGCTACTGACCCCTGAAACGGTCTGTGGGATGGTCTCTGGGGGGCTGCGCTGCCCCTGGGTAGGTCCCTGCAGGCTCCGCTGCTCCAGTCAGGGTCCCAGGGGTGCCGTCGCTCTTGAGGATGCACCTGAGGATGCCACTGATGTTGCAAGGGCCCCTGGGGGTACCGTCACCACTGGGGGGCACCCTAGGGGCGTCGCGGCACCTGGGAGGGTTCCTGATATGTCCACAACCCCTGAGATGTCCTCTGGGAGCCCAAGGTTTTTAGGACCCATGGGTTTAGTAGTTTATGCTCAATTTATTTCTCTGGGAGATGCAACGTTAAAGATATACACCGCCCATCACATTTCCACCAGTATCATCGCATTTTGAAGAAGGTAACGGCGAATAATATCAACAGGAAAACATAAGTTGGGGTGTTGTGCTGACCGACTGCTCTCTCCTCCTGTTGGCTGTAATTTGGCGGGTTAAAAGTCCACCAATCATAGTTAAGTAAGGGACTTCGGGAAGTATGTAATGTAAGAAAATATGACACAACAAACAGTAATGGCATAGAGCCCCCTGGGACCTCTAGGAAGGTCTCTGGGACCAATAACGTCCCTGGAAAGGTCTCTCGGGGTGTGGATGCCCCTGGGAGTGTGCTTTGAGGTGCCACCATCTCTGGGAGGGTCTCTGGGATGGTCCCTGGAGGCTCTGCTGCCACTGAAATGGTCCCTGTGCATTCCTCTTCCAATGAGAGGGACCCCAGATGCACCACCGCCCCTGGGAGGGTCCCTGGGGGCGCCACCGACCCTGGGAGGGTTTCCAGTGCACCACTGCCCCTGGAACGGTTTCTGGGATGGTCGCTGGAGGCTGCGCTGCCCCTGGGTAGGTCCCTGCAGGCTCCGCTGCTCCAGTCAGGGTCCCTGGGGAGCCGTCGCTCCTAAGAATGCACCTGAGGATGCCACTGATGTTGCGAGGTGCCCTTGGGGGCACCGTCACCACTGGGTGGCGCCGTGGGGGCGTCGCGGCACCTGGGAGGGTTCCTAATATGTACACCACCCCTGAGATAGACCCTGGGAGCGCCAGGCCTGTAGGACCCATGGGTGCAGTAGTTTATGCTCAATTTATTACTCTGGGAGATGCAACGTTAAATAAAATACACCGCCCATCACATTTCCACCATTATCATCGCATTTTGAAGAAGTTAACGGCGAATAATATCAACAGGAAAACATAAGTTGAGGTGTTGTGCTGACTGACTGCTCTCTTCTCCTATTGGCTGTAATTTGGCGGGATAAAAGTCCACCAATCATAGTTAAGTAACGGACTTCGGGAAGAATGTAATGTACGAAAATATGACACAACAAACAAGCATGCCATAGGGCCCCCTGAAACCCCTAGGAAGGTCTCTGGGGGCACTAACGTCCCTGGAAGGGTCTCTGAGGGTGTGGATGCCCCTGGGAGTGTCCTTTGAGGTGCCGCCGTCCCTGGGAGGGGCTCTGGGATGGTCCCTGGAGGCTCTGCTGCCACTGGAATGGTCCCTGTGCATTCCTCTTCTAATGAAAGGGACCCCAGGTGCACCACCGACCCTGGGAGGGACCCCTGGGGGCGCCACCGACCCTGGGAGGGTTCTTGGTGAGCTACTCCCCCTGAAACGGTCTGTGGGATGGTCCCTGGGGGCTGCGCTGCCCCTGGGTAGGTAACTGCAGGCTCCGCTGCTCCAGTCAGGGTCCCAGGGGTGCCGTCGCTCCACAGGATGCACCTGAGGATGCCACTGATGTTGCAAGGGCCCTTGGGGGTACCGTCACCACTGGGGGGCATCCTAGGGGCGTCGCGGCACCTGGGAGGGTTCCTGATATGTCCACAACCCCTGAGATGTCCTCTGGGAACCCAAGGTTTTTAGGACCCATGGGTGTAGTAGTTTATGCTCAATTTATTTCTCTGGGAGATGCAACGTTAAATAAATACACCGCCCGTCACATTTCCACCAGTATCATCGCATTCTGAAGCAGGTACGGAGAATAATATCAACAGGAAAACATAAGTTGAGGTGTTGTGCTGACTGACTGCTCTCTTCTCCTATTGGCTGTAATTTGGCGGGTTAAAAGTCCACCAATCATAGTTAAGTAAGGGAATTCGGGAAGTATGTAATGTACAAAAATATGACACAACAAACAAGCATGCCATAGGGCCCCCTGGAACCCCTAGGAAGGTCTCTGGGGGCACTAACGTCCCTGGAAAGGTCTCTGAGGGTGTGGATGCCCCTGGGAGTGTCTTTTGAGGTGCCGCCGTCCCTGGGAGGGGCTCTGGGATGGTCCCTGGAGGCTCTGCTGCCACTGGAATGGTCCCTGTGCATTCCTCTTCTAATGAAAGGGACCCCAGGTGCACCTCCGACCCTGGGAGGGTTCTCGGTGAGCTACTGACCCCTGAAACGGTCTGTGGGATGGTCTCTGGGGGCTGCGCTGCCCCTGGGTAGGTCCCTGCAGGCTCTGCTGCTCCAGTCAGGGTCCCAGGGGTGCCGTCGCTCTTGAGGATGCACCTGAGGATGCCACTGGTGTTGCAAGAGCCCCTGGGGGTACCGTCACCACTGGGGGGCACCCTAGGGGCGTCGCGGCACCTGGGAGGGTTCCTAATATGTCCACAACCCCTGAGATGTCCTCTGGGAGCCCAAGGTTTTTAGGACCCATGGGTTTAGTAGTTTATGCTCAATTTATTTCTCTGGGAGATGCAACGTTAAATAAAATACACCGCCCATCACATTTCCACCAGTATCATCGCATTTTGAAGAAGGTAACGGCGAATAATATCAACAGGAAAACATAAGTTGGGGTGTTGTGCTGACCGACTGCTCTCTCCTCCTGTTGGCTGTAATTTGGCGGGTTAAAAGTCCACCAATCATAGTTAAGTAAGGGACTTCGGGAAGTATGTAATGTAAGAAAATATGACACAACAAACAGTAATGCCATAGAGCCCCCTGGGACCTCTAGGAAGGTCTCTGGGACCAATAACGTCCCTGGAAAGGTCTCTCGGTGTGTATGCCCCTGGGAGTGTGCTTTGAGGTGCCACCATCTCTGGGAGGGTCTCTGGGATGGTCCCTGGAGGCTCTGCTGCCACTGGAATGGTCCCTGTGCATTCCTCTTCCAATGAGAGGGACTCCAGATGCACCACCGCCCCTGGGAGGGTCCCTGGGGGCGCCACCGACCCTGGGAGGGTTTCCAGTGCACCACTGCCCCTGGAACGGTTTCTGGGATGGTCGCTGGAGGCTGCGCTGCCCCTGGGTAGGTCCCTGCAGGCTCCGCTGCTCCAGTCAGGGTCCCTGGGGTACCGTTGCTCCTAAGAATGCACCTGAGTATGCCACTGATGTTGCGAGGGCCCCTGGGGGCACCGTCAACACTGGGGGACACCCTGGGGGCGTCGCGGCACGTGGGAGGGTTCCTGATATGTCCACCACCCCTGAGATAGTCCCTGGGAGCGCCAGGCTTGTAGGACCTATGGGTGCAGTAGTTTATGCTCAATTTATTACTCTGGGAGATGCAACGTTAAATAAATACAAAGCCCGTCACATTTCCACCAGTATCATCACATTTTGAAGAAGGTAACGGAGAATAATATCAACAGGAAAACATAAGTTGAGGCGTTGTGCTGACTGACTGCTCTCTTCTCCTAATGCCTGTAATTTGTCGGGTTAAAAGTCCACCAATCATAGTTAAGTAAGGGAGTGTTATGACACAACAAACAAGCATGGGTCCCCTGGGACCACTCTGGGGGCACTAACGTCCCTGAAAAGGTCTCTGGAGGTGTGGATGCACCTGGGAGTGTCCTTTGAGGTGCCGCCATCTCCGGGATGGTCCCTTGCTGCCCCTGCAATGGTCCCTTGGCACTCCTCTTCCAATGGGAGTGACTCTAGGTGCACCACCGCCCTTGGGAGGGTCCCTGGGGGCGCCACCGAACCTGGGAGAGTTTCCAGTGCACCACTGCTCCAGGAACGGTTTCTGGGATGGTCCCTGGGGACTGTCCTGCCCCTGGGAAGGTCCCTACAGGCTCCACTGCTCCAGTCAGGGTCCCTGGGGAGCCGTCGCTCCTAAGAATGCACCTGAGGATGCCACTGATGTTGCGAGGTGCCCTTGGGGGCACCGTCACCACTGGGTGGCACCGTGGGGGCGTCGCGGCACCTGGGAGGGTTCCTGATATGTACACCACCCCTGAGATAGACCCTGGGAGCGCCAGGCCTGTAGGACCCATGGGTGCAGTAGTTTATGCTCAATTTATTACTCTGGGAGATGCAACGTTAAATAAAATACACCGCCCATCACATTTCCACCAGTATCATCGCATTCTGAAGCAGGTAACGGAGAATAATATCAACAGGAAAACATAAGTTGAGGTGTTGTGCTGACTGACTGCTCTCTTCTCCTATTGGCTGTAATTTGGCGGGTTAAAAGTCCACCAATCATAGTTAAGTAAGGGACTTCGGGAAGTATGTAATGTACGAAAATATGACACAACAAACAAGCATGCCATAGGGTCCCCTGGGACCCCTAGGAAGGTCTCTGGGGGCACTAACGTCCCTGAAAAGGTCTCTGGAGGTGTGGATGCACCTGGGAGTGTCCTTTGAGGTGCCGCCATCTCCGGGATGGTCCCTGGAGGCTCTGCTGCCCCTGCAATGGTCCCTTGGCACTCCTCTTCCAATGGGAGTGACTCTAGGTGCACCACCGCCCTTGGGAGGGTCCCTGGGGGCGCCACCGAACCTGGGAGGTTTCCAGTGCACCACTGCCCCTGGAACGGTTTCTGGGATGGTCCTGGGGCTGCCTGCCCCTGGGTAGGTCCCTGCAGGCTCCGCTGCTCCAGTCAGGGTCCCTGGGGTAGCCGTCGCTCCTAAGAATGCACCTGAGGATGCCACTGATGTTGCGAGGTGCCCTTGGGGGCACCGTCACCACTGGGTGGCACCGTGGGGGCGTCGCGGCACCTGGGAGGGTTCCTGATATGTACACCACCCCTGAGATAGACCCTGGGAGCGCCAGGCCTGTAGGACCCATGGGTGCAGTAGTTTATGCTCAATTTATTACTCTGGGAGATGCAACGTTAAATAAAATACACCGCCCATCACATTTCCACCAGTATCATCGCATTCTGAAGAAGGTAACGGAGAATAATATCAACAGGAAAACATAAGTTGGGGTGTTGTGCTGACTGACTGCTCTCTTCTCCTATTGGCTGTAATTTGGCGGGTTAAAAGTCCACCAATCATAGTTAAGTAAGGGACTTCGGGAAGTATGTAATGTAAGAAAATATGACACAACAAACAGTAATGCCATAGAGCCCCCTGGGACCTCTAGGAAGGTCTCTGGGACCAATAACGTCCCTGGAAAGGTCTCTCAGGGTGTGGATGCCCCTGGGAGTGTGCTTTGAGGTGCCACCATCTCTGGGAGGGTCTCTGGGATGGTCCCTGGAGGCTCTGCTGCCACTGGAATGGTCCCTGTGCATTCCTCTTCCAATGAGAGGGACCCCAGATGCACCACCGCCCCTGGGAGGGTCCCTGGGGGCGCCACCGACCCTGGGAGGGTTTCCAGTGCACCACTGCCCCTGGAACGGTTTCTGGGATGGTCGCTGGAGGCTGCGCTGCCCCTGGGTAGGTCCCTGCAGGCTCCGCTGCTCCAGTCAGGGTCCCTGGGGTACCGTTGCTCCTAAGAATGCACCTGAGTATGCCACTGATGTTGCGAGGGCCCCTGGGGGCACCGTCAACACTGGGGGACACCCTGGGGGCGTCGCGGCACGTGGGAGGGTTCCTGATATGTCCACCACCCCTGAGATAGTCCCTGGGAGCGCCAGGCCTGTAGGACCTATGGGTGCAGTAGTTTATGCTCAATTTATTACTCTGGGAGATGCAACGTTAAATAAATACACCGCCCGTCACATTTCCACCAGTATCATCGCATTTTGAAGAAGGTAACGGAGAATAATATCAACAGGAAAACATAAGTTGAGGCGTTGTGCTGACTGACTGCTCTCTTCTCCTAATGCCTGTAATTTGTCGGGTTAAAAGTCCACCAATCATAGTTAAGTAAGGGACTTCGGGAAGTGTGTAATGTACGAAAATATGACACAACAAACAAGCATGCCATAGGGTCCCCTGGGACCCCTAGGAAGGTCTCTGGGGGCACTAACGTCCCTGAAAAGGTCTCTGGAGGTGTGGATGCACCTGGGAGTGTCCTTTGAGGTGCCGCCATCTCCGGGATGGTCCCTGGAGGCTCTGCTGCCCCTGCAATGGTCCCTTGGCACTCCTCTTCCAATGGGAGTGACTCTAGGTGCACCACCGCCCTTGGGAGGGTCCCTGGGGGCGCCACCGAACCTGGGAGAGTTTCCAGTGCACCACTGCTCCAGGAACGGTTTCTGGGATGGTCCCTGGGGACTGTCCTGCCCCTGGGAAGGTCCCTACAGGCTCCACTGCTCCAGTCAGGGTCCCTGGGGAGCCGTCGCTCCTAAGAATGCACCTGAGGATGCCACTGATGTTGCGAGGTGCCCTTGGGGGCACCGTCACCACTGGGTGGCGCCGTGGGGGCGTCGCGGCACCTGGGAGGGTTCCTGATATGTACACCACCCCTGAGATAGACCCTGGGAGCGCCAGGCCTGTAGGACCCATGGGTGCAGTAGTTTATGCTCAATTTATTACTCTGGGAGATGCAACGTTAAATAAAATACACCGCCCATCACATTTCCACCAGTATCATCGCATTCTGAAGCAGGTAACGGAGAATAATATCAACAGGAAAACATAAGTTGAGGTGTTGTGCTGACTGACTGCTCTCTTCTCCTATTGGCTGTAATTTGGCGGGATAAAAGTCCACCAATCATAGTTAAGTAAGGGACTTCGGGAAGTATGTAATGTACGAAAATATGACACAACAAACAAGCATGCCATAGGGTCCCCTGGGACCCCTAGGAAGGTCTCTGGGGGCACTAACGTCCCTGAAAAGGTCTCTGGAGGTGTGGATGCACCTGGGAGTGTCCTTTGAGGTGCCGCCATCTCCGGGATGGTCCCTGGAGGCTCTGCTGCCCCTGCAATGGTCCCTTGGCACTCCTCTTCCAATGGGAGTGACTCTAGGTGCACCACCGCCCTTGGGAGGGTCCCTGGGGGCGCCACCGAACCTGGGAGAGTTTCCAGTGCACCACTGCTCCAGGAACGGTTTCTGGGATGGTCCCTGGGGACTGTCCTGCCCCTGGGAAGGTCCTTACAGGCTCCACTGCTCCAGTCAGGGTCCCTGGGGAGCCGTCGCTCCTAAGAATGCACCTGAGGATGCCACTGATGTTGCGAGGTGCCCTTGGGGGCACCGTCACCACTGGGTGGCGCCGTGGGGGCGTCGCGGCACCTGGGAGGGTTCCTGATATGTACACCACCCCTGAGATAGACCCTGGGAGCGCCAGGCCTGTAGGACCCATGGGTGCAGTAGTTTATGCTCAATTTATTACTCTGGGAGATGCAACGTTAAATAAAATACACCGCCCATCACATTTCCACCAGTATCATCGCATTCTGAAGCAGGTAACGGAGAATAATATCAACAGGAAAACATAAGTTGAGGTGTTGTGCTGATGACTGCTCTCTTCTCCTATTGGCTGTAATTTGGCGGGATAAAAGTCCACCAATCATAGTTAAGTAAGGGACTTCGGGAAGTATGTAATGTACGAAAATATGACACAACAAACAAGCATGCCATAGGGCCCCCTGGAACCCCTAGGAAGGTCTCTGGGGGCACTAACGTCCCTGGAAAGGTCTCTGAGGGTGTGGATGCCCCTGGGAGTGTCCTTTGAGGTGCCGCCGTCCCTGGGAGGGGCTCTGGGATGGTCCCTGGAGGCTCTGCTGCCACTGGAATGGTCCCTGTGCATTCCTCTTCTAATGAAAGGGACCCCAGGTGCACCACCGACCCTGGGAGGGACCCCTGGGGGCGCCACCGACCCTGGGAGGGTTCTCGGTGAGCTACTGACCCCTGAAACGGTCTGTGGGATGGTCTCTGGGGGCTGCGCTGCCCCTGGGTAGGTCCCTGCAGGCTCCGCTGCTCCAGTCAGGGTCCCAGGGGTGCTAGGATGCACCTGAGGATGCCACTGATGTTGCAAGGGCCCCTGGGGGTACCGTCACCACTGGGGGGCACCCTAGGGGCGTCGCGGCACCTGGGAGGGTTCCTGATATGTCCACAACCCCTGAGATGTCCTCTGGGAGCCCAAGGTTTTTAGGACCCATGGGTTTAGTAGTTTATGCTCAATTTATTTCTCTGGGAGATGCAACGTTAAAGAAATACACCGCCCATCACAGTTCCACCAGTATCATCGCATTTTGAAGAAGGTAACGGCGAATAATATCAACAGGAAAACATAAGTTGGGGTGTTGTGCTGACCGACTGCTCTCTCCTCCTGTTGGCTGTAATTTGGCGGGTTAAAAGTCCACCAATCATAGTTAAGTAAGGGACTTCGGGAAGTATGTAATGTAAGAAAATATGACACAACAAACAGTAATGCCATAGAGCCCCCTGGGACCTCTAGGAAGGTCTCTGGGAAATAACGTCCCTGGAAAGGTCTCTCGGGGTGTGGATGCCCCTGGGAGTGTGCTTTGAGGTGCCACCATCTCTGGGAGGGTCTCTGGGATGGTCCCTGGAGGCTCTGCTGCCACTGGAATGGTCCCTGTGCATTCCTCTTCCAATGAGAGGGACCCCAGATGCACCACCGCCCCTGGGAGGGTCCCTGGGGGCGCCACCGACCCTGGGAGGGTTTCCAGTGCACCACTGCCCCTGGAACGGTTTCTGGGATGGTCGCTGGAGGCTGCGCTGCCCCTGGGTAGGTCCCTGCAGGCTCCGCTGCTCCAGTCAGGGTCCCTGGGGTACCGTCGCTCCTAAGAATGCACCTGAGTATGCCACTGATGTTGCGAGGGCCCCTGGGGGCACCGTCAACACTGGGGGGCACCCTGGGGGCGTCGTGGCACCTGGGAGGGTTCCTGATATGTCCACCACCCCTGAGATAGTCCCTGGGAGCGCCAGGCCTGTAGGACCTATGGGTGCAGTAGTTTATGCTCAATTTATTACTCTGGGAGATGCAACGTTAAATAAATACACCGCCCGTCACATTTCCACCAGTATCATCGCATTTTGAAGAAGGTAACGGAGAATAATATCAACAGGAAAACATAAGTTGAGGCGTTGTGCTGACTGACTGCTCTCTTCTCCTATTGGCTGTAATTTGTCGGGTTAAAAGTCCACCAATCATAGTTAAGTAAGGGACTTCGGGAAGTGTGTAATGTACGAAAATATGACACAACAAACAAGCATGCCATAGGGTCCCCTGGGACCCCTAGGAAGGTCTCTGGGGGCACTAACGTCCCTGAAAAGGTCTCTGGAGGTGTGGATGCACCTGGGAGTGTCCTTTGAGGTGCCACCATCTCCGGGATGGTCCCTGGAGGCTCTGCTGCCCCTGCAATGGTCCCTTGGCACTCCTCTTCCAATTGGAGTGACTCTAGGTGCACCACCGCCCTTGGGAGGGTCCCTGGGGGCGCCACCGAACCTGGGAGAGTTTCCAGTGCACCACTGCTCCAGGAACGGTTTCTGGGATGGTCCTTGGGGACTGTCCTGCCCCTGGGAAGGTCCTTACAGGCTCCACTGCTCCAGTCAGGGTCCCTGGGGAGCCGTCGCTCCTAAGAATGCACCTGAGGATGCCACTGATGTTGCGAGGTGCCCTTGGGGGCACCGTCACCACTGGGTGGCGCCGTGGGGGCATCGCGGCACCTGGGAGGGTTCCTGATATGTACACCACCCCTGAGATAGACCCTGGGAGCGCAAGGCCTGTAGGACCCATCACATTTCCACCAGTATCATCGCATTCTGAAGCAGGTAACGGAGAATAATATCAACAGGAAAACATAAGTTGAGGTGTTGTGCTGACTGACTGCTGTCTTCTCCTATTGGCTGTAATTTGGCGGGATAAAAGTCCACCAATCATAGTTAAGTAAGGGACTTCGGGAAGTGCAAACGCATTAAACCCCTAGGATGGTCGCTGGAGGCTGAGGTGCGCTGCCCCTGGGTATGGTCCCTGCAGGCTCCGCCCTGCTCCACCGTCTCGGTGAGGGTCTCCTGGGGTGCGCTGCCCCTGGGTAGGTCCCTGTCCGCTCTCCAGTGAGGATGCACCTGAGGATGCCACTGATGTTGCAAGGGCCCCTGGGGGTACCGTCACCACTGGGGGGCACCCTAGGGGCGTCGCGGCACCTGGGAGGGTTCCTGATATGTCCACAACCCCTGAGATGTCCTCTGGGAGCCCAAGGTTTTTAGGACCCATGGGTTTAGTAGTTTATGCTCAATTTATTTCTCTGGCAGATGCAACGTTAAATAAATACACCGCCCATCACATTTCCACCAGTATCATCGCATTTTGAAGAAGGTAACGGCGAATAATATCAACAGGAAAACATAAGTTGGGGTGTTGTGCTGACCGACTGCTCTCTCCTCCTGTTGGCTGTAATTTGGCGGGTTAAAAGTCCACCAATCATAGTTAAGTAAGGGACTTCGGGAAGTATGTAATGTAAGAAAATATGACACAACAAACAGTAATGCCATAGAGCCCCCTGGGACCTCTAGGAAGGTCTCTGGGACCAATAACGTCCCTGGAAAGGTCTCTCGGGGTGTGGATGCCCCTGGGAGTGTGCTTTGAGGTGCCACCATCTCTGGGAGGGTCTCTGGGATGGTCCCTGGAGGCTCTGCTGCCACTGGAATGGTCCCTGTGCATTCCTCTTCCAATGAGAGGGACCCCAGATGCACCACCGCCCCTGGGAGGGTCCCTGGGGGCGCCACCGACCCTGGGAGGGTTTCCAGTGCACCACTGCCCCTGGAACGGTTTCTGGGATGGTCGCTGGAGGCTGCGCTGCCCCTGGGTAGGTCCCTGCAGGCTCCGCTGCTCCAGTCAGGGTCCCTGGGGTACCGTCGCTCCTAAGAATGCACCTGAGTATGCCACTGATGTTGCGAGGGCCCCTGGGGGCACCGTCACCACTGGGTGGCACCGTGGGGGCGTCGCGGCACCTGGGAGGGTTCCTGATATGTACACCACCCCTGAGATAGACCCTGGGAGCGCCAGGCCTGTAGGACCCATGGGTGCAGTAGTTTATGCTCAATTTATTACTCTGGGAGATGCAACGTTAAATAAAATACACCGCCCATCACATTTCCACCAGTATCATCGCATTTTGAAGAAGGTAACGGAGAATAATATCAACAGGAAAACATAAGTTGAGGTGTTGTGCTGACTGACTGCTCTCTTCTCCTATTGGCTGTAATTTGGCGGGTTAAAAGTCCACCAATCATAGTTAAGTAAGGGACTTCGGGAAGTATGTAATGTACGAAAATATGACACAACAAACAGCATGCCACCCCTGGGATCTTAGGAATCTCTTCTATTAACGTCCTAAAAGGTCTCTTGGACAAGTCTTCTTGAGCCACATTCATGGCCCTGGAGGCATGCCCTGCATCCCTTGCATTCTCTTCCAACGGAGCACTCCACCCTGGGAGGTCCCCAAAGCCACCGACCTGGGGAGGTTTCCAGTGCACCACTGCCCTGGAACGGTTTCTGGATGGTCCCTGGGGCTGCCTGCCCTGGGACCCACAGGCCCACTGCTCCGTCAGGGTCCCTGGGGACCGTCCCTAAGAATGCACCTGAGGATGCCACTGATGCGCGAGGTGCCACCACCTGGGGGCGCCGGGGCTGCGCACCTGGGAGGGTTCTGATATGTCACCACCCCTGAGATAGCCCTGGGAGCGCCAGGCTGTAGGACCCATGGGTGCAGTAGTTTATGCTCAATTTATTACTCTGGGAGATGCAACGTTAAATAAATACACCGCCCGTCACATTTCCACCAGTATCATCGCATTCTGAAGCAGGTAACGGAGAATAATATCAACAGGAAAACATAAGTTGAGGTGTTGTGCTGACTGACTGCTCTCTTCTCCTATTGGCTGTAATTTGGCGGGTTAAAAGTCCACCAATCATAGTTAAGTAAGGGACTTCGGGAAGTATGTAATGTACGAAAATATGACACAACAAACAAGCATGCCATAGGGTCCCCTGGGACCCCTAGGAAGGTCTCTGGGGGCACTAACGTCCCTGAAAAGGTCTCTGGAGGTGTGGATGCACCTGGGAGTGTCCTTTGAGGTGCCGCCATCTCCGGGATGGTCCCTGGAGGCTCTGCTGCCCCTGCAATGGTCCCTTGGCACTCCTCTTCCAATGGGAGTGACTCTAGGTGCACCACCGCCCTTGGGAGGGTCCCTGGGGGCGCCACCGAACCTGGGAGAGTTTCCAGTGCACCACTGCTCCAGGAACGGTTTCTGGGATGGTCCCTGGGGACTGTCCTGCCCCTGGGAAGGTCCCTACAGGCTCCACTGCTCCAGTCAGGGTCCCTGGGGAGCCGTCGCTCCTAAGAATGCACCTGAGGATGCCACTGATGTTGCGAGGTGCCCTTGGGGGCACCGTCACCACTGGGTGGCGCCGTGGGGGCGTCGCGGCACCTGGGAGGGTTCCTGATATGTACACCACCCCTGAGATAGACCCTGGGAGCGCCAGGCCTGTAGGACCCATGGGTGCAGTAGTTTATGCTCAATTTATTACTCTGGGAGATGCAACGTTAAATAAAATACACCGCCCATCACATTTCCACCAGTATCATCGCATTCTGAAGCAGGTAACGGAGAATAATATCAACAGGAAAACATAAGTTGAGGTGTTGTGCTGACTGACTGCTCTCTTCTCCTATTGGCTGTAATTTGGCGGGATAAAAGTTCACCAATCATAGTTAAGTAAGGGACTTCGGGAAGTATGTAATGTACGAAAATATGACACAACAAACAAGCATGCCATAGGGTCCCCTGGGACCCCTAGGAAGGTCTCTGGGGGCACTAACGTCCCTGAAAAGGTCTCTGGAGGTGTCGATGCACCTGGGAGTGTCCTTTGAGGTGTCGCCATCTCCGGGATGGTCCCTGGAGGCTCTGCTGCCCCTGCAATGGTCCCTTGGCACTCCTCTTCCAATGGGAGTGACTCTAGGTGCACCACCGCCCTTGGGAGGGTCCCTGGGGGCGCCACCGAACCTGGGAGAGTTTCCAGTGCACCACTGCTCCAGGAACGGTTTCTGGGATGGTCCTTGGGGACTGTCCTGCCCCTGGGAAGGTCCTTACAGGCTCCACTGCTCCAGTCAGGGTCCCTGGGGAGCCGTCGCTCCTAAGAATGCACCTGAGGATGCCACTGATGTTGCGAGGTGCCCTTGGGGGCACCGTCACCACTGGGTGGCGCCGTGGGGGCATCGCGGCACCTGGGAGGGTTCCTGATATGTACACCACCCCTGAGATAGACCCTGGGAGCGCCAGGCCTGTAGGACCCATGGGTGCAGTAGTTTATGCTCAATTTATTACTCTGGGAGATGCAACGTTAAATAAAATACACCGCCCATCACATTTCCACCAGTATCATCGCATTCTGAAGCAGGTAACGGAGAATAATATCAACAGGAAAACATAAGTTGAGGTGTTGTGCTGATTGACTGCTGTCTTCTCCTATTGGCTGTAATTTGGCGGGATAAAAGTCCACCAATCATAGTTAAGTAAGGGACTTCGGGAAGTGTGTAATGTACGAAAATATGACACAACAAACAAGCATGCCATAGGGCCCCCTGGAACCCCTAGGAAGGTCTCTGGGGGCACTAACGTCCCTGGAAAGGTCTCTGAGGGTGTGGATGCCCCTGGGAGTGTCCTTTGAGGTGCCGCCGTCCCTGGGAGGGGCTCTGGGATGGTCCCTGGAGGCTCTGCTGCCACTGGAATGGTCCCTGTGCATTCCTCTTCTAATGAAAGGGACCCCAGGTGCACCACCGACCCTGGGAGGGACCCCTGGGGGCGCCACCGACCCTGGGAGGGTTCTCGGTGAGCTACTGACCCCTGAAACGGTCTGTGGGATGGTCTCTGGGGGCTGCGCTGCCCCTGGGTAGGTCCCTGCAGGCTCCGCTGCTCCAGTCAGGGTCCCAGGGGTGCCGTCGCTCCTCAGGATGCACCTGAGGATGCCACTGATGTTGCAAGGGCCCCTTGGGGGTACCGTCACCACTGGGGGGCACCCTAGGGGCGTCGCGGCACCTGGGAGGGTTCCTGATATGTCCACAACCCCTGAGATGTCCTCTGGGAGCGCCAGGCCTGTAGGACCCATGGGTGCAGTAGTTTATGCTCAATTTATTACTCTGGGAGATGCAACGTTAAATAAATACACCGCCCATCACATTTCCACCAGTATCATCGCATTTTGAAGAAGGTAACGGCGAATAATATCAACAGGAAAACATAAGTTGGGGTGTTGTGCTGACCGACTGCTCTCTCCTCCTGTTGGCTGTAATTTGGCGGGTTAAAAGTCCACCAATCATAGTTAAGTAAGGGACTTCGGGAAGTATGTAATGTAAGAAAATATGACACAACAAACAGTAATGCCATAGAGCCCCCTGGGACCTCTAGGAAGGTCTCTGGAACCAATAACGTCCCTGGAAAGGTCTCTCGGGGTGTGGATGCCCCTGGGAGTGTGCTTTGAGGTGCCACCATCTCTGGGAGGGTCTCTGGGATGGTCCCTGGAGGCTCTGCTGCCACTGGAATGGTCCCTGTGCATTCCTCTTCCAATGAGAGGGACCCCAGATGCACCACCGCCCCTGGGATGGTCCCTGGGGGCGCCACCGACCCTGGGAGGGTTTCCAGTGCACCACTGCCCCTGGAACGGTTTCTGGGATGGTCGCTGGAGGCTGCGCTGCCCCTGGGTAGGTCCCTGCAGGCTCCGCTGCTCCAGTCAGGGTCCCTGGGGTACCGTTGCTCCTAAGAATGCACCTGAGTATGCCACTGATGTTGCGAGGGCCCCTGGGGGCACCGTCAACACTGGGGGACACCCTGGGGGCGTCGCGGCACGTGGGAGGGTTCCTGATATGTCCACCACCCCTGAGATAGTCCCTGGGAGCGCCAGGCCTGTAGGACCTATGGGTGCAGTAGTTTATGCTCAATTTATTACTCTGGGAGATGCAACGTTAAATAAATACAAAGCCCGTCACATTTCCACCAGTATCATCACATTTTGAAGAAGGTAACGGAGAATAATATCAACAGGAAAACATAAGTTGAGGCGTTGTGCTGACTGACTGCTCTCTTCTCCTAATGCCTGTAATTTGTCGGGTTAAAAGTCCACCAATCATAGTTAAGTAAGGGACTTCGGGAAGTGTGTAATGTACGAAAATATGACACAACAAACAAGCATGCCATAGGGTCCCCTGGGACCCCTAGGAAGGTCTCTGGGGGCACTAACGTCCCTGAAAAGGTCTCTGGAGGTGTGGATGCACCTGGGAGTGTCCTTTGAGGTGCCGCCATCTCCGGGATGGTCCCTGGAGGCTCTGCTGCCCCTGCAATGGTCCCTTGGCACTCCTCTTCCAATGAGAGGGACCCCAGGCGCACCACCGCCCCTGGAAGGGTCCCTGGGGGCGCCACCGAACATGGGAGAGTTTCCAGTGCACCACTGCTCCAGGAACGGTTTCTGGGATGGTCCCTGGGGACTGTCCTGCCCCTGGGAAGGTCCCTACAGGCTCCACTGCTCCAGTCAGGGTCCCTGGGGAGCCGTCTCTCCTAAGAATGCACCTGAGGTTGCCACTGATGTTGCGAGGTGCCCTTGGGGGCACCGTCACCACTGGGTGGCACCGTGGGGGCGTCGCGGCACCTGGGAGGGTTCCTGATATGTACACCACCCCTGAGATAGACCCTGGGAGCGCCAGGCCTGTAGGACCCATGGGTGCAGTAGTTTATGCTCAATTTATTACTCTGGGAGATGCAACGTTAAATAAAATACACCGCCCATCACATTTCCACCAGTATCATCGCATTCTGAAGCAGGTAACGGAGAATAATATCAACAGGAAAACATAAGTTGAGGTGTTGTGCTGACTGACTGCTGTCTTCTCCTATTGGCTGTAATTTGGCGGGATAAAAGTCCACCAATCATAGTTAAGTAAGGGACTTCGGGAAGTGTGTAATGTACGAAAATATGACACAACAAACAAGCATGCCATAGGGCCCCCTGGAACCCCTAGGAAGGTCTCTGGGGGCACTAACGTCCCTGGAAAGGTCTCTGAGGGTGTGGATGCCCCTGGGAGTGTCCTTTGAGGTGCCGCCGTCCCTGGGAGGGGCTCTGGGATGGTCCCTGGAGGCTCTGCTGCCACTGGAATGGTCCCTGTGCATTCCTCTTCTAATGAAAGGGACCCCAGGTGCACCACCGACCCTGGGAGGGACCCCTGGGGGCGCCACCGACCCTGGGAGGGTTCTCGGTGAGCTACTGACCCCTGAAACGGTCTGTGGGATGGTCTCTGGGGGCTGCGCTGCCCCTGGGTAGGTCCCTGCAGGCTCCGCTGCTCCAGTCAGGGTCCCAGGGGTGCCGTCGCTCTTGAGGATGCACCTGAGGATGCCACTGTTGTTGCAAGGGCCCCTGGGGGTACCGTCACCACTGGGGGGCACCCTAGGGGCGTCGCGGCACCTGGGAGGGTTCCTGATATGTCCACAACCCCTGAGATGTCCTCTGGGAGCCCAAGGTTTTTAGGACCCATGGGTTTAGTAGTTTATGCTCAATTTATTTCTCTGGGAGATGCAACGTAAAATAAATACACCGCCCATCACATTTCCACCAGTATCATCGCATTTTGAAGAAGGTAACGGCGAATAATATCAACAGGAAAACATAAGTTGGGGTGTTGTGCTGACCGACTGCTCTCTCCTCCTGTTGGCTGTAATTTGGCGGGTTAAAAGTCCACCAATCATAGTTAAGTAAGGGACTTCGGGAAGTATGTACTGTAAGAAAATATGACACAACAAACAGTAATGCCATAGAGCCCCCTGAGACCTCTAGGAAGGTCTCTGGGACCAATAACGTCCCTGGAAAGGTCTCTCGGGGTGTGGATGCCCCTGGGAGTGAGCTTTGAGGTGCCACCATCTCTGGGAGGGTCTCTGGGATGGTCCCTGGAGGCTCTGCTGCCACTGGAATGGTCCCTGTGCATTCCTCTTCCAATGAGAGGGACCCCAGATGCACCACCGCCCCTGGGAGGGTCCCTGGGGGCGCCACCGACCCTGGGAGGGTTTCCAGTGCACCACTGCCCCTGGAACGGTTTCTGGGATGGTCGCTGGAGGCTGCGCTGCCCCTGGGTAGGTCCCTGCAGGCTCCGCTGCTCCAGTCAGGGTCCCTGGGGTACCGTCGCTCCTAAGAATGCACCTGAGTATGCCACTGATGTTGCGAGGGCCCCTAGGGGCACCGTCAACACTGGGGGGCACCCTGGGGGCGTCGCGGCACCTGGGAGGGTTCCTGATATGTCCACCACCCCTGAGATAGTCCCTGGGAGCGCCAGGCCTGTAGGACCTATGGGTGCAGTAGTTTATGCTCAATTTATTACTCTGGGAGATGCAACGTTAAATAAATACACAGCCCGTCACATTTCCACCAGTATCATCGCATTTTGAAGAAGGTAACGGAGAATAATATCAACAGGTAAACATAAGTTGAGGCGTTGTGCTGACTGACTGCTCTCTTCTCCTAATGCCTGTAATTTGTCGGGTTAAAAGTCCACCAATCATAGTTAAGTAAGGGACTTCGGGAAGTGTGTAATGTACGAAAATATGACACAACAAACAAGCATGCCATAGGGTCCCCTGGGACCCCTAGGAAGGTCTCTGGGGGCACTAACGTCCCTGAAAAGGTCTCTGGAGGTGTGGATGCACCTGGGAGTGTCCTTTGAGGTGCCACCATCTCCGGGATGGTCCCTGGAGGCTCTGCTGCCCCTGCAATGGTCCCTTGGCACTCCTCTTCCAATTGGAGTGACTCTAGGTGCACCACCGCCCTTGGGAGGGTCCCTGGGGGCGCCACCGAACCTGGGAGAGTTTCCAGTGCACCACTGCTCCAGGAACGGTTTCTGGGATGGTCCTTGGGGACTGTCCTGCCCCTGGGAAGGTCCTTACAGGCTCCACTGCTCCAGTCAGGGTCCCTGGGGAGCCGTCGCTCCTAAGAATGCACCTGAGGATGCCACTGATGTTGCGAGGTGCCCTTGGGGGCACCGTCACCACTGGGTGGCGCCGTGGGGGCATCGCGGCACCTGGGAGGGTTCCTGATATGTACACCACCCCTGAGATAGACCCTGGGAGCGCAAGGCCTGTAGGACCCATCACATTTCCACCAGTATCATCGCATTCTGAAGCAGGTAACGGAGAATAATATCAACAGGAAAACATAAGTTGAGGTGTTGTGCTGACTGACTGCTGTCTTCTCCTATTGGCTGTAATTTGGCGGGATAAAAGTCCACCAATCATAGTTAAGTAAGGGACTTCGGGAAGTGTGTAATGTGAAAACAAGCCCCAACAAGCAGCTGCTTGCTGGAAACCCTCGGAAGGTCTTGGGGGCATAACGTCCCTAGAAAAGGTCTCTGGGGTGTGGATGCCTCAGGTGACTCCTTACAGGGTGCACGCATCCTCGGAGGCTCTGGGATGGTCACCGACCTGCCCACAGAATGGGTCTGGCCATTATATCTGTGGACGGTGCACCACCGACCTGGGTGGGATTCACAGGGCCGCCTGCAAACCCTGGGGAGGTTCTCGATGACCACCCGGCCCTAGAGGTCTGGTCTCTGGGGCTGCGCCTGGGCCACCAATCGCTGCTCCAGTCAGGGTCCCTGGGGTACCGTCGCTCTTGAGGATGCACCTGAGGATGCCACTGATGTTGCAAGGGCCCCTGGGGGTACCGTCACCACTGGGGGGCACCCTAGGGGCGTCGCGGCACCTGGGAGGGTTCCTGATATGTCCACAATCCCTGAGATGTCCTCTGGGAGCCCAAGGTTTTTAGGACCCATGGGTTTAGTAGTTTATGCTCAATTTATTTCTCTGGCAGATGCAACGTTAAATAAATACACCGCCCATCACTTTTCCACCAGTATCATCGCATTTTGAAGAAGGTAACGGCGAATAATATCAACAGGAAAACATAAGTTGGGGTGTTGTGCTGACCGACTGCTCTCTCCTCCTGTTGGCTGTAATTTGGCGGGTTAAAAGTCCACCAATCATAGTTAAGTAAGGGACTTCGGGAAGTATGTACTGTAAGAAAATATGACACAACAAACAGTAATGCCATAGAGCCCCCTGAGACCTCTAGGAAGGTCTCTGGGACCAATAACGTCCCTGGAAAGGTCTCTCGGGGTGTGGATGCCCCTGGGAGTGAGCTTTGAGGTGCCACCATCTCTGGGAGGGTCTCTGGGATGGTCCCTGGAGGCTCTGCTGCCACTGGAATGGTCCCTGTGCATTCCTCTTCCAATGAGAGGGACCCCAGATGCACCACCGCCCCTGGGAGGGTCCCTGGGGGCGCCACCGACCCTGGGAGGGTTTCCAGTGCACCACTGCCCCTGGAACGGTTTCTGGGATGGTCGCTGGAGGCTGCGCTGCCCCTGGGTAGGTCCCTGCAGGCTCCGCTGCTCCAGTCAGGGTCCCTGGGGAGCCGTCGCTCCTAAGAATGCACCTGAGGATGCCACTGATGTTGCGAGGTGCCCTTGGGGGCACCGTCACCGAGCCGCGCCATGGAAGCTCAACCTAGGGGTTCCTGATATGTACACCACCACAGGGGCTGCAGACTACCAGACTTGAGCCTACCGGACCACACATGGGTTGCAGGCGTTCTTCTCCAATTTTCTCTACCACCAGGAGATGCAACGTTAAATAAAATACACCCGCCTCTGCTGCAGAGTATCATCATTCTGGGCGGTGGCGAATAATATCAACAAGGAAAACTATAAGTTGAGGAGGTGTTGTGTGACTGACTGCTCTCTTCTCTATTAAAGCTTGCATTTGGCAGGTTCAAAAGTCCACCACCAATCATAGTTAAGTAAGGGACTTCGGGAAGTGTGTAATGTACGAAAATATGACACAACAAACAAGCATGCCATAGGGTCCCCTGGGACCCCTAGGAAGGTCTCTGGGGGCACTAACGTCCCTGAAAAGGTCTCTGGAGGTGTGGATGCACCTGGGAGTGTCCTTTGAGGTGCCGCCATCTCCGGGATGGTCCCTGGAGGCTCTGCTGCCCCTGCAATGGTCCCTTGGCACTCCTCTTCCAATGGGAGTGACTCTAGGTGCACCACCGCCCTTGGGAGGGTCCCTGGGGGCGCCACCGAACCTGGGAGAGCTTCCAGTGCACCACTGCTCCAGGAACGGTTTCTGGGATGGTCCCTGGGGACTGTCCTGCCCCTGGGAAGGTCCCTACAGGCTCCACTGCTCCAGTCAGGGTCCCTGCGGAGCCGTCGCTCCTAAGAATGCACCTGAGGATGCCACTGATGTTGCGAGGTGCCCTTGGGGGCACCGTCACCACTGGGTGGCACCGTGGGGGCGTCGCGGCACCTGGGAGGGTTCCTGATATGTACACCACCCCTGAGATAGACCCTGGGATCGCCAGGCCTGTAGGACCCATGGGTGCAGTAGTTTATGCTCAATTTATTACTCTGGGAGATGCAACGTTAAATAAATACACCGCCCGTCACATTTCCACCAGTATCATCGCATTTTGAAGAAGGTAACGGAGAATAATATCAACAGGAAAACATAAGTTGAGGTGTTGTGCTGACTGACTGCTCTCTTCTCCTATTGGCTGTAATTTGTCGGGTTAAAAGTCCACCAATCATAGTTAAGTAAGGGACTTCGGGAAGTGTGTAATGTACGAAAATATGACACAACAAACAAGCATGCCATAGGGTCCCCTGGGACCCCTAGGAAGGTCTCTGGGGGCACTAACGTCCCTGAAAGGGTCTCTGGAGGTGTGGATGCACCTGGGAGTGTCCTTTGAGGTGCCGCCGTCTCTGGGATGGTCCCTGGAGGCTCTGCTGCCCCTGCAATGGTCCCTTGGCACTCCTCTTCCAATGGGACTGACTCTAGGTGCACCACCGCCCTTGGGAGGGTCCCTGGGGGCGCCACCGATCCTGGGAGAGTTTCCAGTGCACCACTGCTCCTGGAACGGTTTCTGGGATGGTCCCTGGGGACTGTGCTGCCCCTGGGAAGGTCCCTACAGGCTCCACTGCTCCAGTCAGGGTCCCTGGGGCGCCGTTGTTCCTGAGAATGCACCTGAGGATACCGCTGTTGTTGCGAGGCTCCCTGGGGGCACAGTCACCATTGGGGGGAACCCTGGGGCGTCGCGGCATCTGGAAGGGTTCCTCAGATGTCACCACCCCTGGGATGGCCCCTGGGACCGCCAGGCCTGTAGGACCCATGGGTGCAGTAGTTTATGCTCAATTTATTACTCTGGGAGATGCAACATAAAATAAATACACCGCCCATGACATTTCCACCAGTATCATCACATTTTGAAGAAGGTAACGGTGAATAATATCAACAGGAAAACAGAAGTTGGGGTGTTGTGCTGACTGACTGCTCTCTTTTCCTATTGGCTGTAATTTATCGGGTTAAAAGAATATTCCACCAATCACAGTTAAGAAAGGGACTTCAGGAAGTATGAAATGTCGAAAATATGACAAAACAAACAAGCATGCCATAGGGCCCCCTGGGACCCCTAGGAAAGTCTCTGGGGGCACTTACGTCCCTAGAAGGGTCTCTAGGGGTGTGGATGCCCCTGGGAGTGTCCTTTGAGGTTCCACCGCGTCTGGGACGATCTCTGGGATGGTCCCCGGAGGCTCTGCTGCCACTGGAATGGTACCTGTGCATTCCTCTTCCAATGAGAGGGACCCCAGGCGCACCACCGCCCCTGGAAGGGTCCCTGGGGGCGCCACCGACCCTGGGAGGGTTTCCAGTACATCACTGCCCCTTGAACGGCTTCTAGGATTGTCCCTGGGGGCTGCGCTGCCCCTGGGTAGGTCCCTGCAGGCTCCGCTGCTCCAGTCAGGGTCCCTGGGGAGCCGTCGCTCCTATGAATGCACCTGAGGATGCCACTGATGTTGCGAGGTGCCCTTGGGGGCACCGTCACCACTGGGTGGCACCGTGGGGGCGTCGCGGCACCTGGGAGGGTTCCTGATATGTACACCACCCCTGAGATAGACCCTGGGATCGCCAGGCCTGTAGAACACATGGGTGCAGTAGTTTATGCTCAATTTATTACTCTGGGAGATGCAACGTTAAATAAAATACACCGCCCATCACATTTCCACCAGTATCATCGCATTCTGAAGCAGGTAACGGAAAATAATATCAACAGGAAAACATAAGTTGAGGTGTTGTGCTGACTGACTGCTCTCTTCTCCTATTGGCTGTAATTTGGCGGGTTAAAAGTCCACCAATCATAGTTAAGTAAGGGACTTCGGGAAGTATGTACGTACGAAAATATGACACAACAAACAAGCATGCCATAGGGTCCCCTGGGACCCCTAGGAAGGTCTCTGGGGGCACTAACGTCCCTGAAAAGGTCTCTGGAGGTGTGGATGCACCTGGGAGTGTCCTTTGAGGTGCCACCATCTCCGGGATGGTCCCTGGAGGCTCTGCTGCCCCTGCAATGGTCCCTTGGCACTCCTCTTCCAATTGGAGTGACTCTAGGTGCACCACCGCCCTTGGGAGGGTCCCTGGGGGCGCCACCGAACCTGGGAGAGTTTCCAGTGCACCACTGCTCCAGGAACGGTTTCTGGGATGGTCCTTGGGGACTGTCCTGCCCCTGGGAAGGTCCTTACAGGCTCCACTGCTCCAGTCAGGGTCCCTGGGGAGCCGTCGCTCCTAAGAATGCACCTGAGGATGCCACTGATGTTGCGAGGTGCCCTTGGGGGCACCGTCACCACTGGGTGGCGCCGTGGGGGCATCGCGGCACCTGGGAGGGTTCCTGATATGTACACCACCCCTGAGATAGACCCTGGGAGCGCAAGGCCTGTAGGACCCATCACATTTCCACCAGTATCATCGCATTCTGAAGCAGGTAACGGAGAATAATATCAACAGGAAAACATAAGTTGAGGTGTTGTGCTGACTGACTGCTGTCTTCTCCTATTGGCTGTAATTTGGCGGGATAAAAGTCCACCAATCATAGTTAAGTAAGGGACTTCGGGAAGTGTGTAATGTACGAAAATATGACACAACAAACAAGCATGCCATAGGGCCCCCTGGAACCCCTAGGAAGGTCTCTGGGGGCACTAACGTCCCTGGAAAGGTCTCTGAGGGTGTGGATGCCCCTGGGAGTGTCCTTTGAGGTGCCGCCGTCCCTGGGAGGGGCTCTGGGATGGTCCCTGGAGGCTCTGCTGCCACTGGAATGGTCCCTGTGCATTCCTCTTCTAATGAAAGG